>NW_015536486.1:23353-36525 GCF_001515605.1 Sinocyclocheilus anshuiensis
GAAAGGAAAAAATGAAATTGCATCATATGACCCCTTTAACACAATACTGTGCAAATAGAGAATTCATAGGCTTGTTCCACTTCCCCTCATAGTGTTGCTATGGCATATCTTCAAAGAAAAGTACAGGCATTTAATTAAGTACAGCCGTGGCCAAAAGTTTTGAGAGTGACACAAATATTAATTTTCACAAAGTCTGCTGCTTCAGTGTTTTTAGATCTTTTTGTCAGATGTTACTATGGTATACTGCAATATAATTACAAGCATTTCATAAGTGTCAAAGGCTTTTATTGACAATAACATTAACTTTATGCAAAGACTGAATACGTGCAGTGTTGACCCTTCTTTTTCAAGACCTCTGCAGTTTGCCCTGGCATGCTGTCAATCTACTTCTGGGCCACATCCTGACTGAGGGCAGCCCATTCTTGCATAATCAATGCTTGGAGTTTGTCAGAATTTGTGGGTTTTTGTTTGTCCACCCGCCGCTTAAGGTTTGACCAGAAGTTCTCAATGGGATTAAGGCCTGGGGACTTTCCTGGCCATGGACCCAAAATGTTGATGTTTTGTTCCCCGAGCCACTTAAGTTATCACTTTTGCCTTATGGCAAAGTGCTCCAGCATGCTGGAAAAGGCATTGTTTGTCACCAAACTGTTCTTGGATGGTTGGGAGAAGTTGCTCTCGGTGTATGTTTTTGCACCATTCTTTATTCATGACTGTGTTCTTAGGCAAAATTGTGAGTGAGCCCACTCCCTTGGCTGAGAAGCAACTACACACATGAATGGTCTCAGGATGCTTTACTGTTGGCATGACACAGGACTGATGGTAGCGCTCACCTTTTCTTCTCCGGACAAACTTTTTTACGGATGCCCCAAACAATCGGAAAGGGGATTCATCAGAGAAAATGACTTTACCCCAGTCCTCAGCAGTTCAACCCCTGTACCTTTTGCATAATATCAGTCTGTCCCTGATGTTTTTCTTGGAGAGAAGTGGCTTCTTTGCTGCCCTTCTTTACACAAGGCCATCCTCCAAAAGTCTTCGCCTCACTGTGCGTGCAGATGCATTCACACCTGCCTGCTGCCATTCCTGAGCAAGCTCTGCACTGGTGGTGCCCCGATCCCACAGCTGAATCAACTTCAGGAGACAGTCCTGGTGCTTGCTGGACTTTCTTGGGTGGCCTGAAGCCTTCTTCACAACAAGTGAACCTCTCTCCTTGAAGTTTTTGATGATTCGATAAATGGTTGTGTAACAAAGTTAGTAGATCGGGAAGAAGGAGGTGGGAACTGGCGAACATTTAAAGACTTTAATAATAAAATAAACATTTTATAATATAATTACAATAAACAAACAAAAGACTGCCATGTACAAACAGAACCAAAACCACATAAATGGTTCAGGCCTGGTCTGCTCTCGTCCTTCACTGTCGTGACTTCTCCTTTTATCCTTCCGGAGTTCCTCCGTGGGACTCGAGACCGGTGAGTGGCGCAGGTTTCTGCACTTTCCGCATTTTCATGCTGCTCGACCTCCTCAGCACCGCGATCCCCCTCAGCAGCAAGGGCTCTCTGACAGCCTGTCCCTCCTTCCTCCCAGGTTTCGGCACCAATGTAACAACGTTCGTAGATCGGGAAGAAGGAGGCGGGAACCGGCGAACATTTAAAGACTTTAATAATAAAATAAACCCAAAACTGAAAATAGCGCGACAGCCCCTCACAGACGACTGCCATGCACAAACAGAACCAAAACAACATAAATAGTCCAGGCCTGGTCCTCTCTCATCCTTCACTGTCGTTACTCCTCTTTTCATCCGTCCGGAGCTCCTCCGTGGGACTCGAGACCAGTGAGTGGCGCAGGTGTCGCTCATTATCATTAACTCCACCGGCCTCGCTCCGTTCCCATGGCTCTGGGCCCCGCCCCACTCGTCACAGGTTGATTTAGGTGCAATCTTACTAGCAGCAATATCCTTGCCTGTGAATCCCTTTTTGTGCAAAGCAATGATGACTGCACGTGTTTTCTTGCAGGTAACCATGGTAAACAGAGGAAGAACAATGATTTCAAGCACCACCCTCCTTTTAAAGCTTCCAGACTGTTATTCTAACTCAATCAGCATGACAGAGTGATCTCTAGCCTTGTCCTCGTCAACACTCTCACCTGTTAACGAGAGAATCACTGACATGATGTCAGCTGGTCCTTTTGTGGCAGGGCTGAAATGCAGGGGAAATGTTTTTTTGGGGGGGGGGGGATTAAGTTCATTTTCATGGCAAAGAGGAACTTTGCAATTAATTGCAATTCATCTGATAATTTTTCATAACATTCTGGAGTATATGCAAATTGCCATCATAAAAACTGAGGTAGCAGACTTTGTGAAAATTAATATTTGTGTCATTCTCAAAACTTTTGGCTACGGCTGTATATATTGCAATATTCATATGCCTGTATATAATCTGACAAACTGAACTATATTAGACTTCTGTAGACATCAGGATATTCTCAGAACAGAATCCTTCCTCTTGTTAAACTCAAACACCCACAGGAGGCGCTAAAATAAAAACATGAAATTATAATGTTTTATGAGCGAAAACATATCCTAAATATCAACCTAATAAATCAACAATCAAATTAAAATTTTACACATTGGTTACATCTAATGTACAGTTCAGTGTGCTGTTGAGGGGAAATCAAGAAATTGGAGACAATAATGGAGTTTATTTGAGCTGATGTTTGGTTATGTTTGTGTGAAAAGATTTGATTAGTGCGAAACATACAGAGTCATAACCACACCAGATATACAAAGAGTTTCTTAAAAGACACATATATCATTATACGGAAATAAAACAGACTTTTGGCCACTTTTAAAACTCAATAAGCAGATTCACTCACAACTTACTGATGAACAAATCAAACATAAAAGTGAATCAGAAAAGTAATGAAGTAGCCTATGAAAACGGTTGATGCAAGTAAACACATTAGCGTTTAATTTCTGCTGCAGATGAAGTTGAGTTTGTGAGATTCAGGAAGGCTGATCCAGCGCTGATCTCCTCCAGACTGAACTGCTCCTTTTCTCTTCTCGAGGCTGCAGTTTTCCGGTGTCGTCCCGTTCCCTGGAGCCCAGTTCTGATAGCACACCATCTCTCCACTCAGCCAGAGCCACATGTTCATGCTGCAGTAGTTGTGTAAACCCAACCACACCGCCGCAGTAGACGCCCGTTTAACCACGTTCATCACACGATGCTGAATCTCTTCTGAATGAACCGAGACCAGATCCACATGATTCTGTCTGCAGTATCTCAGCGCTTCAGCCCACGTCAGATTCTCCCTGATCACAATCAGTTTATCTGGAAACCAAACAAAGCACAAGCAGAAACTAGAGAGAGACTGATCAAAAACAACATGCAGAACAAACACTGGATGAATTTGTCATGTCAGACATTCAGCGTGAACTTTAGGAGCTCTGGAGGTGATGGATTGTGTGTGTTTTGTGAGGATCTACTCACCTTCATGACACACTAAAGGAAATTGTTTGGTGCAAGAGATGTCATTCCATCGTCCCTGAGCGTTCGGTTCAGTCACTGTACAGTCTTCATGACCTCCAACATTATTAGGTTCACCAGAGTTCCAGTATCTGAATGAGGAGTTACTCTGATCTGACCACTGCCATGAGTCTCTGACTCTGAACAGACCGATCCAGACATATGATCCAGATTTATTATTATCACTAATGATCTTCTCAACCTGTTCACTCTCATTCTGGTTTCTCACACTGACCAGATCAATGTGATTCTGTCTGCAGTAACTCTGAGCGTTTCTCCAACTCTTCAGCTGATTGACAAAGACGAGTCCTGTGTTCGCTTTAAGAAAAACAAATGACAAAAAGTTAATGAATCATTCTTACGCTGCTTTATGGTTTAGATGTGAACATGATCCAGATGAGTGATTATCACTAATGATCTTCTGAACCTGTTGACTCTCATTCTGGTTTCTCACACTGACCAGATCAATGTGATTCTGTCTGCAGTAACTCTGAGCGTTTCTCCAACTCTTCAGCTGATTGACAAAGACGAGTCCTGTGTTCGCTTTAAGAAAAACAAATGACAAAAAGTTAATGAATCATTCTTACGCTGCTTTATGGTTTAGATGTGAACAGGAGCAGCGGTGGAAACATCAGAAACACTTCATTCAAAGACCTGAGCTGCTTCTACAGCTGGTGATATATTGAATATTCACAATGTTCAAGATATTTTAAATCATACCATGATCTGTCTAAAAACTAGATTCTGATTGGCTGGAACGAATGCATTCAAACCATTAAATGAAACACACACACATACAGTTAGACAGTCAGTCGCACACAGAGAAACATTTAGAAACACGGAAACTTGATGTCAACCCTGTACCATGACTTTTATTATAAAATAGCTTCACTATGGAATCGCTACATTACATTTCTCTGCATCGAGGGTTTATGTTGTAATGACTATCATTCCTACATGGAGCAGACTCAAGTTAATCTACAAATGAAAAACAAAGCCCTTGTAGGTTTGTGTTGAGATTCTGAAGGCTGAAAATATCAAGCTGAATCACCTCTAATCACTACAGTACGTTTACTATTCATAATATAAGATCAATTTAGATCTCTAGGATTTTTAGGCTCTTTACTTGCAAGTTTCCATTGTGACAAATGATCATATAGATAACAAAAGATCAAAGTGTGTTCAGTGAATGAAGTCTATTCTTCTGGCAAATACGACATAAAATACAGAAATTGTCTCAAAACTGAAAGTGTGACAAATATCCACAGTCTATTCTAAATTCACGACCAAATTAAACAGTCATACTGTTTAGTATTCCATTAAAATCTGGTATATGGTGCATCTAAAAATGAACTCACTGTTGTAACAGATGAATTGTCGGGCAGCACTACATGGCAAATCATGCCATTCTCCATTTAACATCATAGCACAATCATCTGTGCCTTCTGGTTGTCCAGTAGCCCAGTTCAGATAGAGCGCAGGTTCACCTGAAGACCAACGCCATTCATCACGACCCGTCCTCTGCAGCCCAATCCAGACAAACTGAAAACCTCCACCATTCACACTCTTCTTCAGCTCGTTCATGTCGGTCATGTTGTCAACGGTGGCCAGATCGGTGTAATTCTCTCTGCAGTATCTCTGAGCTTCAGTCCAGGTCTTGTTCTCATTTATAAAGTGATACTGACGCTGAAAACATTCAGACACGGAGCAGAGAGCTGTGAAAGAGAGGCTTTGATTGAATGCTTTTCAGAACAGGATCAAACCTAATGAAACTAAATAAAACCTCAAACACACTCACCAATGAGAAGAATGACATATAGAGTTTGGTCCATTTCTGAGGAAGAAAAATATAGATAAATATTCCCAGATTCATTTTGGTGTGAAACATGATTTCAGTGATAATTAAAAACAGGAACATAAATGCACCATACCACAATGATTAAGACAATATTAACATGTCAAAAAGTCTAGTTAAAGAATGAATGTGAGTTGTTCTTACTTTAGAGGTCGTGTGCTTCTGTCCAGAGTTTGATGTTTCTGTCTGTGATTATTATATCTGCTCTCATCCCTCATTCAGCATCACATCATTTGTTTATTAATCTAAACAAAAGCTCTTTTCATTTTTCTTCCTCGTTCATGTGTTTTTCTGATATTTTTCTCTGTGTTGCTCTTTGTTGCTGTAATTCTACAGAAGTGAGTTAATTTGAATGTGGTAGATCTGGAGGGTCTGTATGTGTCTGTATGCACACAATGTAATGACACATGCAAATAAAAGACAACAGCAACAACACACTCAACACTCTATTAATGGAAATCATAGGCACAGAGAACATTATGTACATTTACATTTAGTCATTTAGCAGACGCTTTTATCCAAAGCAACTTACAAATGAGGACAATGGAAGCAATCAAAATCAAAATGATATACACGTGCTATATCAATTCTCACGTTAGCTTTACAAATCTCATGTACACAGGTGACGTTGCTTCCTCTTCATATGATGCCAACTCAGTCAACATTATAACAGTACATCTCATTTGCTGGTGTTACGAAACATGCTTGCTACTTGAACCTCTTTCTCTCTCTTTTTTTCACTGATTAACATATGGTTCAATGCAAAGGAAAGCCACTTCGTTACATAAGAAATGATCTGTCCAATATTGGAAATTCAGGAAAAAGTATGAGTGGAGAAAGGATTATCGTCCCAAAGTTTATGTGCTTGTACCTCTAGAAGTTAGATTCTGGTTACTCTGAAACTTTTCTTCAAGGACGTTCATTTTTAAGGCCCTATATGGTTCAATGCCAGAGATATGGAGAGCCCAATGTAACTCAATATCCAAATTGTTGAATTTTACCCATTTTCAATGGTTGAAAATCAAATGTGGGTCACTTTACAGCTAATACTAATTGAATTTTAAAGAAAAATATCTAAAGAATAAATAATATTGTATCTAGAAATCTATCTTGTTTCCCTCTACTAAAACAATGGCATAGAACATACCTGAGTGCCGAAAATGTTCATTTTCTGAAGTTTGCATGCCTGTCATATGATTTATTTTAAAAATTTCTTTTGGAATCTTTATTTTTAGGCTGTGTATGGTTTAACTCCAGAGATATGTGGATTTCAGTGCAGCTCTATGTCCAAATACTTGAATCCTACGCATATTCAGTGATCCAAAACCAAATGTAAATTTGTTAACCGTTGACACTGCAAATATGCAAATAAAAACAGTAAGCCAGGGTTTAGAAATGTACAGTGTGATATGTCATATTATCAATGATCAGAATTAATGTTTAACTCCAGGTAAAGTATGAGCAGTGTGAAAAATAAAATATTAACCAGGATCCCATTTACTGAGGGTTCAGAATTACCCAGTATTAATTATTTCAAGTATGAGAGAACTTTAAATGTTTCAAAGTTTGAGGTTCTATCAGTGATTCTGCCAAATATGCTAATGATAATACTTGATCTATGACTATATCTATGATATAACAATTAACAACTAAGACTTTCACTATTTCGCACATCCTGTAGTAACAAATTCCATAGATAAGGAGCTGCATGACTAAAGGCTCGAGAGCCCATAGAAGTTGTGCGAATTCGAGGAAAAACAAGAGTGAGTACAGAAGAGTCCAGAAGTACAAGCACCTTTCTACTCACCGCGGGAGTTTTGCTCGTTCATTCTCGTGAGTGTTAACATTCTTCCGCAAGCGCACATGAGCTTGGCTTTGCAAAAACTCACTGATCAAATCTTAGAGACAGAACAACATCACCCGGACTCTGTTTTAATCATTCTCGTGGACTTTAATAAAGCAAATTTCTCCCGTGAACTGCCTAAATACAGACAGCATGTTACAAGTCCCACCAGAGACATTAATATACTGGATCACTGTTACACCACAATAAGGGATGCATATCACTCTGTCCCATGGGCAGCTTTGGGGCTCTCTGATCACTGTTTGGTTCATCTTATACCGACCTACAGGCAGAAACTGAAATCAGCTAAACCTGTATTAAGGACTGCAAAAAGATGGACTAATGAAACAGAGCGGGATTTACAAGCCTGTTTCGACCTCACTGATTGGAGTGTTTTTGAAGCTGCTGCCACCTATCTGGACGAGCTCACAGAGACCGTAACATCCTATATCAGTTTCTGTGAAGATATGTGAATTCCTACCAGGACTCATTTAACCTACAGCAACGACAAACCATGGTTCACTGCAAAACTCAAGACAGCTCCGTCAGGCCAAAGAAGATGCTTACAGGAAAGGGGACCAAGTCTTGTATAAACAGGCCAAATATACACTGGAAAAGGAGATCAGAGTGGCAAAGAGGAATTATTCTGAGAAGCTAAGGATTCGGTTCTCTTCCAGTGACGCAGCATCAGTGTGGAAAAGTCTGAAAGAGATCACCAACTACAAGACACCATCCCCCAGCACTGTGGAGAATCAACAACTGGCAGACGATCTGAATGAGTTTTACTGCAGGTTTGAAAAAACACCCCACACCTGCTCTGAACACTTCTCCACACAACCATTAACACCTCCTGCAACCCCCCTCTTCTCCAGTCCTGCACCTCAGATCAGCAAAGATGATGTGCGCTAGGGCTGTCAAAAAAAAAATCGAATTTCGATTATTAGTTGAATTTAAAATAAAAATCCACATTCGAATGCAAAAACGTTGCATTTGAATTTTAGGTGTGCGTTAAGGAGGCAGCCTTATCAGTGACGCACGAGATGCGATGACGATATAAGTGTCATTGCATTTTAATGTTTTTGTTAACCTATCCAGTTGAAGCCACTAGATGCGGCGCTGCTGCGTTGTAAATTACAAATATTGTGGGAAAAGAGAACATCAATGCGGAGATCTTGTTTAAGTCAAAACTGAAACCAAGCCGTTAACACAGAACGCATATTTCGCGCATTTACTAGAGGGACGTCTATTACCGATGCACTCGCATCTCGCACAAAGGAGCCGCATGTTTAGAAAGCCATGTAAAATTAATGCAAGGTTAACTTTGAAAAAACATACCTTGAGACTTTATGGCGGGTTTTTTCCCCATCCCACTGTAACTCGTGTTTTTAAATGAAAAATGTACTCTGTGTGATTTCGGTCCTTTGTGTTAAACTATGCATACATACATGATGCTGTTTTGTTTATAGTTGTTTAAGCAACTTAATTATAATTGGTTTATAAACATTATTTTAAACATTATGCACTTTGAATAAACGTGCATTAGTAATAGTTTGCTCGATGCGCCCTCTTGTGGCCTCAGGAAAGAAGCCAAGATCTTTTCTTCACCATAACTGAAATTATGCATTTTAAATTCTAATATAATTCGAATTTTGATAATATTTAAGTAAAAAATTCGAATTTAGTTTTTGAGCTATTTTGACAGCCCTAATGTGCGCCAGGTCTTCCGGAAGCAGACGAGGAAAAAAGCACCAGGCCCAGATTCTGTTAAACCAGCCTGTCTTAAATCCTGTGCTGTCCAGCTGGCCCGCATCTTCACACAGATCTTCAACAGATCACTGGAGCTGTGCGAAGTCCCTTCATGCTTAAAACGTGATCAGTGGTCAGTGTCTAGTGAGGCTGGGAAAATTCACATCCAGCACCCATATAATCAGCACTGGCTCCCCTCAGGGATGTGTCCTCTCCCCACTGCTCTTCTCCCTCTACATGAACGACTGCACTTCAAAGGTCCCCTCTGTCAAGCTCCTAAAGTTTGCAGACGACACCACACTCATCGGTCTCATTCAGGACGGTGACAAGTCTGCTTACAGACAGGAGGTTAAAGAGCTGGCTGTCTGGTGCAGTCTTAACAACCTGGAGCTGAACACGCTTAAAACAGTGGAGATGATCGTGGACTTCATGGACAGCACTGTAATGACAGTGGAGTCATTCAGGTTCCTGGGCACCACTCTCTCTCAGGACTTGAAGTGGGACATTCACTTTGACTCTATTGTTAAAAAGGCCCAGCAGAGGTTGTACTTCCTTCGCCAACTGAGGAAGTTCAACCTGCCACAGAAGCTGCTGATACAGTTCTACCCTGCAGTCATTGAATCCTCTGCACCTCTGTAACTGTCTGGTTCAGCTCAGCTACCAAAACTGACCTCAGCTGAGCGAATCATTGGTACAACCCTCCCTACTCTCCAAGAACTGTACTTATCCAGAGTGAGCAAAAGGGCTAAGAAAATCACTCTGGACCCCTCACATCCAGCCCACTCCCTCTTTGAACTGTTACCATCTGGTCGAAGCTACAGAGCACTGCGCACCAGAACAGCCAGGCACAGGAACAGTTTCTTCCCTCAGACAATCCATCTTATGAACACTTGACAGTCTTGTGTGTTCCACAATTATTATTTATACACTTAATTATCTAACACACATACTTAGTTTACATTTCGAACTTGCACATAATATACCTGTACATACAAAACTGTCTATTGTAATATACCTGTACATACAATTGTCAATTTGTATATTGTTATTCCCTTTTTACTTGTTCTAATTTTGTTTTCTTTTATTATCTGTGTTTTTGTCCTGTCACTGTCATTCTGTTACACTGTGGAAGCTTCTGTCACGAAAACAAATTCCTTGTATGTGTAAACATACCTGGCAATAAAGCTCATTCTGATTCTGAGAAGATGATCTTAGAGTACGAGTAGGAGTGTAGATATGAAGAAGATCAAACAAGTACGAGGGAGCAAGGTTATTGAGTGCCTTATATGTAAGAAGAAGTACTTTAAATTCAATGCGGTATTTAACTGGGAGCCAATACAAGTGTTGCAGTACAGGAGTAATATGTTCTCTAGTAATCTACAGGGTTCCTACACATTTTCCATTTCAAAATTCCATAATTTTCCAGACTCAAATTTCCAAACCTCTCAGTAGATTTTTGTAGAGCCCGACTGATATATCGTTTTGCCGATTTAGTTGTCTACTTGTCACTAACTACTTGAGGCAATTGATATGTCACTGCAGTCATGTACAGGAGCCAGAGCGCCTGTTGCATACAGTGTCCCAGCCCAATCTGGAGCCATCTGTTGTGATAACAACATGCCTTGACACTTGCTCTAAGGGCACTCCTGCCTGTAGAAAAGCAATGTCTGACCAAGGGCTAAATAAGTGGCGAAAGATCAGCCTGATGATCACCTGATATGTGCACCTGTAAGTCCATCTGCTTCAAGAACAGCAATGTTACCACCTTACTAATGAGAAATGTCATGTAGCTTTTAAAGGGTTAGTTCACCCAAAAATGAAAATTAGCCCTTGAAGTACTCACCCTCAAGGCATCCTAGGTGTATATGACTTTCTTCTTTCAGACAAATCCAGTCGGAATTATATTAAAAATAGTCTTTGATCTTCCAAGCTGTTTAATGGCAGTCAGCGGGTGTTGCAGTGCATCAGTCCAAAAGAAGTTAAATAAAGCGCATCCATTCATAATAAAAAAAGTGTCTCACACGGCTCTGGGGGGTGAACAAAGGTCTCCTGTAGCGAATCGATGCGTTTTTGTAAGAAAAATATCCATATTCAAAACGTAATATTCACTTTATTCTAGCTTGCGCCAACAGTTGTACACGGAAGCAGTGGGGGCTGCCCAGACCGGTGATGCACTCACTGCCCTTCTGCCTCATGTAAGATTCCGTGCACGAGCCACACTCGCAGAGCGACAATTGCAACATCGTTAGAAATTTTGCTCTTTTAGAACTTATCTAGAAATAAGCTCTTTTAGGCTCGCCAGATGGCGGCAGGGGATCAGCTGGGAACGCTACTGCTGCGATACTGAAGGCAGCGGCGAATCAGCCGAGCAGAGGGTCGCTGGTTCAGCTTGATCCGCTGCGAAGGCGATTCTACGGCGAGAGGCTTCGAGTCTCGTAGATCAGCGAAGAACTTAGTCGTAGCTGAAGGAGAAGAAATCTGAGGTCCTATGGTGAAGTGCATGCTTATATAGCCAGATGCCCCGCCCAAATTGGCGGGCTCTGGCAGGCTGTTGCCATAGGCTCGTGCAGCTCCGCTGCCGAGCCATTGGTTCGTTTTTAATAATACACTGCACAAACCAATGGCCGTGCAGTTACACTGGGAAAAACTCCTTTTTCTCTGAATACTGAAGCCTTTTTCAATCACGCAAAGCTTCTTAAGCAAGAAGCAGTACGAGTGAAGTATCGATAGGGAACTCTCATTAGCAGCCTGGGTTTTTCATGTCAACTGAGTGGCACAACTTGTAAAGCAACAACCCTGAACCTATCAGGTCATGGGTTTGAATCCTGGGTAGAGCAAATTTATAAAATTGTGCGTAATATGGTGTCATTTTTGTTGTATGCTATTATTATTTTCTAATAAGCATTATACAAATCTTTCTTCATTTTTGATTACAATTGTTTTTTATTATGTTCATTTTTTTTTAATTCCTGTTTCCCTTTCATGGGAACTTCGAACTGCGTCCTCTAGGGGTCGCTATGGGGGGATGCCTCGTCGTGACCCGTGTCTGAAGCATACATTGAAAAAACACCAACTCGTTGGCCGGCGACAGCCATGACGTCACTACTGGTGCGATTATAGTATAAATAGGAACCATGGCTACATAAGTAACCTGAGACGTTAACCCTGCTGAGCTTTGAAGCAGAAATTCAACAAAAACAAAGTTCAGAAACTTATAGTCTTCAAACCAGAACTCCATGCTCAGTTTGAGGCAGTAAACAATGATAGGTAAGACTTGTTATTAAAATCAATACCTGACCCTTTGCATCTGTTGATCTTCTGCATCTTAAATCTACAATCTTATTTTTTTTCTTAAACCAGTCCACCTACATGATGTCCATCTACAACCGTCATGTCTCACTGAAGCGGCACATGACATCCTAATTATCCCCAATGTAGGTGAATGTAAGATATATTTCAACAGAGTCAAAGGCACAACTTTCTTCGAGATGAAACCTTTCTCCTGAATACCGTCTACACCATCGCAGACAAAAGTGCATCTATTGACTTAACTGTGTGGAATGACAACATTACCACTGGATGCTGGTATTTAATCTCAAATGTTTCCATTCGTCAATTTAAAGGAAAAACCTCTATCTCCACAACAAAAGACACTGAACTAACTTGCCTCACTTGTAATGATGACACATGCCCAGTAGAGCACATCACTTCCCAGAACCTCACCGCAAATATAGTTGGCGCAAGCATTGACATTTTGCACATTTCTCCACAAAACCACAAGATCCCAGATATGCCATTATCCTAGTGCTGGGCGGTATACCGGTGTTTATATTTGTTATGATATGAATTTTTTAAATACCGCAATACCAGTGTATGTCGCTTAAACAACGTTTGGAACGCGACACTGTTTGAAAGGGGTCCCTTTTCACTGTTGCACTGTGGTGAGGGAACAGCTGTATGTGTTACTAAGCGTGAAAGCTCCGAAACTGAAGCTGTAGAACTAATAGAACGTGATGACACAGAAGAACTCATCCACAATATCCACATTGACCGCCACAAATATCCACCGCCCCCTGCCATCAGCTCCCGCGTCTCACACACACGAGCACGACTTTAGCACTAGATTTAGCAACTTTCAGACCCTTTTAGCGGCTTTTTTCCATAGAATATTCATACTGACAAACCTAGTGACTTTTTTGGATAAACC
>NW_015536486.1:36712-36879 GCF_001515605.1 Sinocyclocheilus anshuiensis
AGCACCTGTCGCTTACTGATTGTTTGGAATTATAAATATGAGCGTAGTTTGTCTGTTAATATCACATGCACTTTTATTTTTTATTTTTGTTACTCAGACGCAGCCAGTGTGCTGCATGAGACAAAAAAGTAATATAGCCAAAACAACCGCATAGCTTTAGTGTAGAT
>NW_015536486.1:36962-45215 GCF_001515605.1 Sinocyclocheilus anshuiensis
ACCCTAGCAACCACTTAGCAACACCCTAGCAACTGCATAGCAACACCTTAGCAACCGCTCTGGGAATCCTAGCAACGGCATATCAACCAGCCCGAGAACCTTAGCAACCGCCCTGGATACCCTAGCAACCGCATAGTAACACTCTAGCAACTGCTTAGAAATACCTTAGCAACCACTCCGGATACCCTAGCAACCGAATAGCAACACCCTAACAGCCATCCCGGCTACCCTAGCAACCGCATAGCAACACCTTAGCAACCGCTCCGGGTACCCTAGCAATCGCATAGCAACACTTTAGCAACCGCCCCGGGTACCCTAGCAACCGCATAGCAACACCCTAGCAACCACCCTGAGTACCTTAGCAACCGCATAGCAACACCTTAGCAACTGCCCGGGGTACCCAAGCAACCGCATAGCAACGCCCTAGCAACCACCCCAAATAGCTTAGCAACTACATAGCAACATCCTAGCAATCACCACGGGTACCTTAGCAACTGCATAGCAACACCCTAGCAACTGCACACGTAGCAAATGAACAACATCCTAGAAACTTCCTAGCAACTATAAACTATACATACTACACTATTATTATTATTATTTTGTCATTATGTGAGCTGTATTTGTCAATATGTGCAGATATTTTTTCAACACGGCAGTCAACCCTGGAAATACTTGTTGTATACAAATTAAATTTTTGTTTTACTTCTTTGTTGACACTGACTGCTTATTATAATATGCAATAATGTCAGTTGTGTCTCACTGACTGCTATTGTGTATCACACTGAGCTCTTTAGATACAGATTTCAACAATAGAAAAATCAATACTAAAGTACACAGAAAAAGAATATGCATATTGTATGTTCAGTACATTTATTTTTGTAACAATGTGATTGTGATTTCATTTGCAAAACATTCCATATCAAAGACAGACATAGAATATACATTTATGCCCGACAGATTTTGATAATTGAATGATTAATTTTGCATGCGATGGCCACACATAATTTGTTATAAAATGATCAAGAAAGACAAACTCAAGTAATTATGCTGAAAATATAATTTTATTTAGTTTATGCCCATTTGGATCGCACTTAGTCTGGAACCTCACCCTTAAGCATGACAAACTGGAGTAAAAAGCTCCAAAATGACTTACTTTTTGCTAGCTGTAATATGTCTGTAGAACTCCTGCTCTTACGTTTGAGTGTCCGCCGCTTATGAACACAGGATCCAGAAGAGTGTTGTTTTCTGTTGTCCCGGTGCTGATTAGCTGCGTGTATCCTTTATCTTCAAACAAATTGAGAATAGGTTTGGAGGCACTCATTTCTGGATCACAGAAAATTTTCTTTTCATCAAAGTCGGCAATGTGCAGTCCACTGAGTGTTGAGAGATGTATTTATCAATGAAATCACAAACATCCTGATCTTGATCATTTTCGAACTCTGGAGCATCTTTCACCCAAAATAAGCAGTGAATGTGCGGAGAGCCACATAACTGGAATTCTACTCTGTAAAAAAAAGTCAATTACCTCACAGATAGGCCGAGCGGGTGACATGATCAGATCCCTCATTAAGGCTTCGATGCGTTTTTCAAACATCCGCATGGCTGTGACTGGGTTGCTTAATATTTCACATTTTTCAGACCAGTCTAATTCATCAAAGTTCACAGTTTCACCTTGTTGTGCTTGAATAGCAGTTATGACTTCAGGCCATCTCACTGAGGTATCCAAAGCACATCAACTTGTCACTGGGGTTCCTCAGGGATCAGTTCTTGGACCCCTCCTCTTCTCCATATACACGACATCACTGGGTCCCATCATACATGCACATGGCTTCTCCTACCATTGCTATGCTGATGACACACAGCTCTATCTTTCATTTCAACCAGATGATCCAACAGTAGCTGCACGAATCTCAGGCTGCCTGGCGGACATCCCGGCATGGATGAACGAACATCACCTACAGCTCAACCTGGCAAAGACTGAGCTTCTTGTCTTCCCGGCCACTCCAAGTTTTCTCCCAGTATGCTGCAGTCCCTCTTAATGGTTGCATGAAACGTATATGAACAACTGAGTGTAAGAAACTTCTTTAAACTTAAAATAAAATACAAAACCTTAGTGATTCCAAATTTTGACAGGTACTGTATAAATATACATACTTAACTGTAAGTATTAAGTATGTTGTGCATTTTTCTCTTACCCTTAGGATGGCAACACCAAGTCCATACACACGGCCAGCACACATTCGTTGCAAGTGTGTGGCAAATAGGACCACTAAGAAAGCAGTCTCTTACAATTATGATGGGGAAAAGATCAAAATAGAATAATTTAATGTGAAAACAGTTAGTGCCCTATCCGATGGCACAAACGTCTACACATCAACAAGTCTTGGAAGATTTTCAGAATTTGAGGAGGGGGTGACATATTTTCTAAAAAATGTCACAGTTAATGCTAAGTATGGCCGCCAAAATGTATATTCAAGACATCAAGCAAAGTAACTGCACATTCAGAATGAGTGTGATTTGACCTGAATAACTTACCCGTTGGCTTATTATTCTGCAGATACAACCGGTGAGAATGACAATGGTCCAGGAGGGCCGTGTCCCCATCTTGGACCTGCGCCTTAGATGTGGCCAGAAGGTCCTGGAGGTTTGACTTTGGCGCGACGAGGCCTTGAGTGAGCTCTACTTTGGAGATGAGGTGGAGCTCACACACCTTAAGGCACTCATAAAAGAAAATGGACAAGGCAAACTAAACTCCTCAACATATACATCCATAAAGGTACATAAATAATGCTGTTTCTCTAGAACTAGGGATGCACAATATTGGACTTTAGGGCTGTCACTAACGATTATTTTGTTAATCGAGTAATTGACTGATTAATTTTGATTAATCAAGTAATTAGATTTAAAAAAAAAAAAAAACCTAGGTGAACAATAACCTTTAAAATGGCTTAAAGTACATATATAATAGCAATGAGGCAATAGTAACTGGTTCAAACAAAACAAAATATATTATATATAATATTAAAATTCTATGTACATTACGTATTGTAGCAAATGTCAGCAGAGGGAGGATTGAACAGCAGAAGGATTGAACTCTTATTCTGAAATTGCGATTAGCATCTAGCTCGTTTATGTATTTATTGTCATGGTTACTTTTATTTATTCTTTTACTCATTTATTCATGTTTCCTGTTGATCTATGTCAGTAAATAAAATATAATTGTTTCATTAACTTGTGCATTAATTCATTACTTGACTGAAAATTCAAAAAGCAGAAAACAAATATAATGGGTTTGCATACATTATATGCACAGAAAAAGAGGCACAATGACAAGGTTAAATATCTTTAAATAATCAATATTCATATAATCAATGCATCAAAATATTGCATTTGTTGTTGTTGTTGTTTATAAGCCGGAGGGATGAAACAAGAGAGTTAAATTCAACAAGAAAAAGAGGAAAACAAAGGAGATTTAAGCCAGTTTTGCTTGTGGATGAAAAATTTTGCGCACAAAATAAAGTAATGCAGTAGTTCATGTAGTAGCAGTTTAACGGTTCACATTTTTAATAACAGTTTACATTTGGTAGTAGTTAGTAGTATATACAGGTGCATCTCAATAAATTAGACTGTTGTGGAAAAGTTCATTTATCGGAGTAGGCGGTTTCGGACACAGCCTCACTCTGCTGAGCAGCGACTTCGAGGAGTTTTCAGTCCCGCCTGACCTCTACCACGGCAGTTTGGAGGAGCTCATCGAAAGCCTGCCTGTAAAATTAGGCATTAAGCACATTCATCTGCGTGTTGTAGATATTTCTTTTGTTAATACTTAAATCAGCAAGAAAAAAACATCGTCTTATATTCGGGTCAATACGGTAATTCATTTCGTAGTAGTTGATCAGTTTGTTTACATTTATTATCTGTTCATTTAAATGTTTTGGTTGTGTTTAATGTGTAAATAAAATGTTTCTATTTCTTCATGTTTTAAATTTATAAATATATTTTGTATTAAAAAAGATGTCGGTCTGATGTTTTCACACACGTATACATTTAAGTTACTTCAACAGTTAGTGTGTATAACTGTCTAACTGTGGAGCACATGCTAGCATTAGCATCAACATTCTCAGCCTTTCACAAAAAAAGGAGACAGAAGTTCTTGATTACATTTTGTACATTTTTCAAAATTAAGGTATCATCATAGCTATTCTGTGTATTTTACCTTTGTACGTTACTCTCAGGATGGCAACAGAAAATTGTGTAAACGTACCATGCTGTAGTGTCCTTATCTGTGACTACTTTTCCAGTAAGCAACCAGGTTTCCACTCTGGACCTGTGTCTGAAACGTGCAAGTAGTTATCTCCGCAGAACTGTTTGTATTGGGGTGCATATAAGTTTTTCAACGTGGAGATTTGGTTTGGTCCTCACACTGCATATAGTTTGACCCATTAAATATAACTATAAAAAAATTAATTAATAAGATTGATAATATTATTGAACTTTATTTTTGTTTTAAATAAAATAAAATAAATCATAAAGTGTGATAATACTATTATATTTCAAATTAAATGGGAGTAATAAATACAAATACAATTATTTTATAATAAATTAATAAGAGTGATAATATTATTTATTTAAACTTTTTTTAAATAAAATAATAAACTAAATGTGTGATAATACTATTATATTTTAAAATTAAAAGGGTGTATTAAATACAAATACAATTATTTTATAGTAAACTTAAAAATAAAATGCTAATATTTACTACTATTTTTTTTAATATGAATTTTAATCATTTTCAAACTTAAAATCAGCAGGCTTTTATTTTGGTGGGTTGCCGGCAAGTACTGTATATGCGCTTCCGAGTTAAAGAAATGTCACAGTTTTGCATTGAGCTTTGAAAACGTTTTTTTTTTTTTTATAGAAATCTTATACAGTACAGTTTGTCGCTCTAAAATGGTAATTGTGCATTAACAGCTATCAACCATGTCGGTACACAAATGCGCTGTCAGAACTTATTACGCATTTTTTATTTTGGTCGCGCATGCGCACCTGCGTACCACTTATGTGCCCCGTGTATTAACATAGTTTTCCCAGCAGATACCATGATTAAATAAAAGATCATATCTAAAATGTATAAGAAAATGACTAAAACAAACCATACTGCTCTGAATCGTCCTGTGCTTGCAAAGTCTGTGTTAGAGAAATCCGTTCTACATGCTCCTCTATTAACATCCTCTGGTTTTAAATTGCAATAAAATGTATTACGTATTGCCGTATTATTTACACTGGAGCATGCTATGATTACCACTTGCGGAGTCGCGGGCGGCAATGATAAGGGCATGTGCCACTTGTAGCATGTTTAACCGAAAAAGGACACGAAAGACCTCATTTACTTTCCATTGTAACGTAATACGCCAATGAAATAACTTACTAACTTAATAAAACAAACTGATTTTGAAACATACTTAACAATTACTAACCTCTCTCAAAATACAGCGAGGAGTCAACGTTGCGTTGCGTTTGCCATTCTTCTTCTTCTTCTGCGTTTAATGGAGGTTGGTTGGCAAACTAGCTTATGGCGCCACCTACTGGAATGGAGTGTGGAGCACTGCGATAAGGGAAAACTAAAGCTGTGTCTCATTTAGAAGGCTGCGCCCTCCGGAGGTCGAATCCTCTGGAGGTCGCATCCTCTGTAGGATGCATATACGAAGTGTCCTCAACCTAGAATTAAACGAGACGGCCTCCGTAGGACAGGCGGAAAAGGAAACCGGAAGTATCACGTTGCTATGCCAACACATTTAGAGCATCGTTGCGCTCTCACACTACTTGAAGGAAAAATTATTTCTAAATTTGTAAAGTAATTTGAAAAAAAAAATGCTTGTACTTGTTTTATTTTGTTCAATGTTTGAGGAGCTGCAGCGTACGTACAGCAGACATCTGTTAGAGAAAAAAATTCGATCCTGTTCATCAACTCTTCTGCTTCTTCTTGTTTTATGGCGGATTGCAACCATGACTTGTCAGGTGCATACCGCCACCTACTGTATCGGCGTATGCAGCATGGATTATATCTCACTGAATGCACTTTACATTATAAAAAAATATATCTATATTTTTTATAAATAAATATTATAGCACTACTATCTAAATCCTACAATATACCCCTGTATCCTTCAGATATTCCACAACAGCATCCTGTGCATCTTTAACCCCTTCTCCTGTTGTTCCCAAAACACCCTCAAGGTTCCATTTCCTTCCTGTCTGTTCCCAACATTCTTTAATAACACTATTGGTAGGGTTCTCATTACCACATCCACGTAAGCGACACCAGTATGTAAGCATAAGTTTATCTCTTCTCAGGTCTGAAGGCACTTCTCCTAACTCTACCTGGATTGCCTTAGTTGGTGTTGATCTCATCGCACCAGAACAAATCCTCAAAGCTTTATTAATAACTCTATCCATTTTCATTAAATGTGTTTTCGCTGCTGCTCCATACACAAAGCATCCGTAATCTATTGTTGACCTCATTAGAGCCCTATAAATATACATCAGTGATTGTTTATCTGCTCCCCAGTCTTTCCCAACTAATGCTCTCATTAAGTTTATAACTTTCTTACATTTTGATTCCACCTTTTCCGTATGTACTTTCCATGTACCCTTTTGATCTAACCACAGACCCAAATATTTAACAGTCTACTGTTTCCATATTGTTACCATAGAACTTTAAGTTCTGTTTGTCTATCCCTTTCTTCCTGGCAAATAACATGTGACAAGATTTACTTGGAGAAAGCTTAAAGCCCCAATTATATGACCATTGTTCTACTTTTCCTATTGCTTCCTTGATTTTACTTATCACACCTATGGGATCTCGTCCTCTTACCCAAATGGCCCCATCATCTGCATACAAAGCTGAACCAACTCTTCTATCCAAATTCATAAAAATATCATTAATCATTACATTAAATAACACTGGACTTATAACGCTTCCTTGTGGAATTCCATTAACAATTTCAAATTCCTCAGACACTTCTGATCCCACTTTAACTCCACGCTCCCAAAAGGCGACGCTGACTGCAATCCTCTTCTTCTGTCTACAGGTTTGGAGAGGAAGTGCACCCTCTACCTACTTCGGTGTCGCGAGCTCAAGCGGAAGTGAAGCCACACCTCCTTCCGGCTGGAGGAAGAGATGCTGCGGAGTCACAGCCCCGTTCATCAACTCTGAGTCTTTTACATATTTAAATAGTATGTTACTCACTCTTAAAGTTGCATCCGTGTTTAAAAAAACAAACAAAAAAAAACTTGCTATGTGTACTGTATTAGACCGAGTCATAGCACTTGCATATTGTTGCTCTTGGTTTTGATTGCTTCTATTGCCCTCATTTGTAAGTCGCTTTGGATAAAAGTGTCTGCTAAATGACTAAATGTAAATGTTACGTCTGCCAAGTTTTGCGACGTCATTCGCATTGTTTTATGGGTTACTTAGTCCACTCCCTAATAAAGGACATTTACCTATTATTTTTAAAATATATTAATAAATGTATAGTGTTGAAAAGCCTTACCCATTTGACAGTATGTGATTGTATTATTGCCTTCACATTCATGCTGTTACAAACAAGAGACAGAACCCACAGAATATATGTTGTATTTATTGCCAAATGTATTGTGTGTGAAAATACCAATATGACATTTAAAATACCCTAGCAACCACCCCGGGTACCATAGCAACCACCCTATTAACTACCCCAAGTACCCTGGCAACTGCATAGCAACACCCTAGCAACCACGCCTGGTACCCTAGCAATTGCCCTAGCAACCAATCCAAGTACCCTAGCAACCACATAGCAACACCTTAGAAACCACCCTGGGTACCCTAGCAACCGCATAGCAACCACCCCGAGTACCCTAGCAACCACATAGCAACAGCCTAACAACTGCCCTGGGTACCCTAGCAACACCTTAGCAACCACCCCGGGTACCCTAGCATCTATCTATCTATCAGATCTATATTTAAGATCTATCTCTAAGATCTATCTCATCTCTAAGATCTATTTATCTCTAAGATCTATTTATCTCTGACAGACTGTATTGCCTTCAAAACATTCAAACTTTAAGCTTTTAAAAGTACTTTGATGCTTTTCAGTCTGAAATAGTTTGAAGCTTAAACTTAAAACTCTTTTAAACTTCTTAAACTTTTCAAACTTTTTCAAACTTTCTGGTCCGGCTTTCTCAAGCCAACTTAAAGTTTGTCTTGACAAACTTTTT
>NW_015536486.1:47786-50158 GCF_001515605.1 Sinocyclocheilus anshuiensis
ACATGCTAATCATGCTAGAAACATGCAAGCGACATGCTAGTAACTTGCTAATCATGCTAGCGACATGTTAGTAACATGCTAGAAACATGCTAGCGACATGCTAGTGACTTCCTAATAATGCTAACGACATGTTAGTCACTTGCTAATCATGCTAGAAACATGTTAGCGACATAGCAACCACATAGCAACAACTTAGCAACCGCCCGGGTACCCTAGCAACTGCATAGCAAAACCCTAGCAACCACCCCGGGTACCATAGCAACCACCCTGGCTACCTTAGCAACCACATAGCAACACCTTAGCAACTGCCCTGGGTACCTTAGCAACCGCATAGCAACACACTAGCAACCTTCCCGGGTCCCCTAGCAACCGCTCTTGTAACCACCCCAAGTACCCTAGCAACCGAATAGCAACACCTTAGCAACCACACGGGTATTCTATCTATCTATCAGATCTATATTTAAGATCTATCTCTAAGATCTATCTCATCTCTAAGATCTATTTATCTCTAAGATCTATTTATCTCTGACAGACTGTATTGCCTTCAAAACATTCAAACTTTAAGCTTTTAAAAGTACTTTGATGCTTTTCAGTCTGAAATAGTTTGAAGCTTAAACTTAAAACTCTTTTAAACTTCTTAAACTTTTCAAACTTTTTCAAACTTTCTGGTCCGGCTTTCTCAAGCCAACTTAAAGTTTGTCTTGACAAACTTTTTTTATCTAGTTATTATTAGTTCTTCTTCTTCTTCTTCTTCTTCTGCCTAATGGTTAGAGTCGGACTTGTAACTCGAAGGTTGTGGGTTCGAATCTCAGGTCCGGCAGGAATTGTCGTGGGGGGAGTGAATGACTAGCGCTCTCTTCAATAGTGATCTGACCAACTTTGGGGTCTCTAGGGCCAACTCTATAGCGCCACCACCAGTTCAAACATTCAACATTGAAATGGTAATAACTCTTGAACCGCTTATTCTAGAAAAATGAAACTTAGTACACATGATTATTCTCTTCATGCTGAACACATTTAACATCTTACATTAAGACTCCACCCATTCCATTAGTGGCCATTTTGAAAAGTACAGTATTTAATTTTTTCGTTACTCATCCTTCAAAATTAGTCCAATTCTTCCGAAACTTCACACAGATGAACTTTGGAACGAGCCGCACAGAAATGACAGAACAGAATTTTATGATCTACTAGTGAAAAAAAAGTTATGACATTGTGAAGTTAACGAGGTCCAGCAGAAATTGGTTGAGAGGCTGTATCTCGGCCAAACTTTGATCAATCGAACCGAAACTTGGTCCACTTCTTCAGCACCATGACCTGAGGGTCCATGCCAAAGTTGGGAACAGCACCACTTAGGGGTCGTGAGATACCAGAAATTGACATTTTTGCTTATAACTTTTGAACAGTTAGTCATGATCTTGGTGTCTGTGGATGCCTTGGGTCATGCCGAATCTGTTTTTTACCAGGATCGGACAAATCATCAGGCCACCATTTTAAACAATGTCCTAAATTGCGAGTGATATCTTTTAAAACATTTGACATATCTACACAAAAATCATTATCACCATGTACAGGAGGTACCTGAGAAGTTTGAACACAGCGCCACCTAGCGTTCCAGAGATATAATGATTTTTGGAAAAAAAGTCTATCACTTTTTAAAACATTGTCCAAATGTTATTTTTGTGTCATTTCATTTCTTGGGTTATGCCAATTCTGACGATATTGCATTTGTGATTTTTCAATAATGTGCCAGTTTGCCATATTGAAGTAAATGAAAAAAAACATTTCGCTGCTCCTCCTACAAATTTAGTCTAATTTTGTTCAATTAGGTGGCGCTTATAGTGCTCATAGACATTCCTGACCTGCGGGTGTCGCTGTTGGACAGTGTTATTCCTGCTTCCTGTTTGCAGTGCTGGTTTGTGATTGTAGCTCCGTGTAGCTTTGTTTTTCTGTAAAATCTCTATCACTCTCTGTTGTTTAAAGTGATAAAATATAACTTAATTCCCACCATATTTCTGATATTATCTATCAACCTAATCTGATGAATTTGATCGTTCGCTTTTATTCTAAAACTGCGAGTGCAGCGCGTTAGCATTCGTTAGCTTGTCATTAGCGTTTCCATTCGTGCCTATTGCTGTTTTCTTTTCTTTTTTCTCTCTCTCGCTCCGTTTCATTTCTCTCTCGCTCCGTTTTTTTCACAAGTTCGTCAAACAACTGTGGTAAGTAAGAATCATTCAGCAATCACGGTGAGTAATGGCTTCTTCTCCTGCTATTGTTGTTTGCACCGCTTGCCACATGTATAGTTTATATCTCTCTGTCGGCAACGAGGGATTGACATGTGATAAATGCAGGGAAATAGTTAGGCTGACAGA
>NW_015536486.1:50593-51300 GCF_001515605.1 Sinocyclocheilus anshuiensis
TACTTTACTTCCAAGATCGATACTATTAGAGATAAAATTGTAACCATGCAGCCGTCAGCTACAGTATCGCATCAGATATTGTGCTATAGATCCCCTGAGGAACAATTTCACTCATTCTCTACTATAGGAGAGGAAGAATTTTATAAACTTGTTAAATAATCTAAACCAACAACATGTATGTTAGACCCTATTCCATCTAAACTCCTAAAAGAGGTGCTTCCAGAAGTCATAGATCCTCTTCTGGCTATTATTAATTCATTATTGTCATTAGGATATGTCCCAAACACCTTCAAACTGGCTGTTATTAAGCCTCTCATCAAAAAACCACAACTTGACCCCAAAGAACTAGTTAATTACATCCTTCTTAGAGAAAAATGGTATCTGTGAGGATTTCCAGTCAGGATTTAGACCGTATCATAATACTGAGACTGCTCTAATTATAGTTACAAATGACCTGCTCTTATCATCTGATCGTGGTTGTATCTCTCTATTAGTTCTACTGGATCTTAGCGCAGTGTTTGACACTATCGACCACACATTCTTTTGAATAGACTAGAAAACTTTGTTGGCATTAGTGGAAGTGCATTAGCATGGTTCAAATCGTACTTGTATGACCGCCATCAATTCGTAGCAGTGAATGAAGAGGTATCATATCGATCACAAGTGCAGTATGGAGTACCTCAAGGCTCAGTACTAGGGCCGTTACT
>NW_015536486.1:51890-54861 GCF_001515605.1 Sinocyclocheilus anshuiensis
CTTACACATAACACACTAACACATTTCTAATATTCAAATCCGTTAAAGGATTCTTAGGCTGCATTAATTAGGACAACCGGAAGCGGGAACACTTTCCATAACACCCGATGTACTTGCTACATCACTAGAAGAATGGCATCTACGCTAATATTAGTCTGTTTCTCTCTTATTCCGAGGTCACCGTAGCCACCAGATCCAGTCTGTATCCAGATCAGATGGTCACTGCAGTCACCCGGATCCAGTACGTATCCAGACCAGATGGTGGATCAGCACCTAGAGCTCTACAGCCCTGAATGTCAGCGGAGACCAGGACAACTAGATGAGCCCCAGATACAGATCCCCTGTAAAGACCTTGTCTCCTAGACGGCCACCAGGACAAGACCACAGGAACCAGATGAGTCTTCTGCACAATGTGACTTTGCTGCAGCCCGGAATTGAACTGCTGGTTTCGTCTGGTCAGAGGAGAACTGGCCCCCCGACTGAGCCTGGTTTCTCCCAAGGTTTTTTCTCCATTCTGTCACCGATGGAGTTTTGGTCCTTGCCGCTGTCGCCTCTGGCTTGCTTAGTTGGGGACACTTAATAGCCAGCGATATCGTTGACTTGATTGCACAGATACTATTTAAACTGAACTAAGCTGGATGATGACATCACTGAATTCAATGATGAACTGCCTTTAACTGAAAAATTAGTGTTTACTATTGTCCTTCTGCATTATTGACACTATTTTCCTAATTAATGCTGTACAGTTGCTTTGACACAATCTGTATTGTTAAAAGCGCTATATAAATAAAGGTGACTTGACTTGACAACGAAGCATATACCCTCTTGCGCCTTACTTAGGGTTACTTATCTTAGGGTTAGGGTAAATCACGGATTGCAAGAGCAACGACCAGACATTTTCAGGCCACTTTAAAGAAGCTGCAACTCTTTCGAAATGACAAAAATATTTCTCAACGTTCTTTTCACGAAAAGGAGGGACCATCCTCCGATTTCGGCCAACATCAAACTCATCAGAGGCAGTGAGAGCTGCCTTAGTGCTCATCTCTAATTCCATTCGTTTTAGAGCAAACTGATGATCAAGCGCAACTCTAATTTGGCATACTCTAACTCTATTTCTTTTTCTTCAAGTGCCGATTCTCTTAATCGAATAGCATTTTCACTTACTGAAGGATCAGCCACTTCCTCCAAAACACTGGCATTTTCTAACGCCATTTGTAAAACGCCCAACTCAACCAGACAGCCTTTAAAGACGTTTCACAAAGTTTCCTTCAAAGTCTTATACGTAGGAGCTATTTCAATTTGATA
Organism: Sinocyclocheilus anshuiensis; assembly: GCF_001515605.1. Lineage (NCBI taxonomy): Eukaryota > Metazoa > Chordata > Actinopteri > Cypriniformes > Cyprinidae > Sinocyclocheilus > Sinocyclocheilus anshuiensis. The sequence continues at coordinate 53,196 of NW_015536486.1, forward strand.
AGACTCTGCAATTTGCAATAACTGCTCTTTTGTGCACGAAAAAGCAGTTCCTCAGAAGGAGACTCCCGAAATGCGTCAACTATTGATGTCATTTCGACACACTTAACTCCTACTCACAAAAATAACGAAATAATGGTTTCAACACATGATTTTCACACAAAACATTCCTAAATAAATTAAACCACTAAATCATTTACATGAATCCTCAATGTACCTGACTAACTAAGCAGAGAACATAAACTATATTTGGCCGCTATATGAAATTACCACAAATTATACAAATTAAGAACGAAATTAACAAATTACCGATTTAAATTTACAAAAAAAAACAATAAATAACCAAAATAACAAAGTGGCAGGTTCAAACCTACCCGACGACTACAAAATAGGGCAAATATTCACTTGGGACGCCAGTAGTTACTCACAGATGAAAAATAATCCATACAATCACGACAAAAACAGGACGGACATACACGTATTTCCTTCCACACTAAAAAAATAAAAAATAATAATGTAACAATGTACCATGTTCATGTAATGCACATGTAACAAACGGAATACTTTGTCTAAAAATAGTAATTAAGTTTAATTTAATTGGCCTCATGTCATCCCTTGGGGCTTAAAAGTTCTGGACACCATTTACTTGCATAGCATAGACCTACAGAGCTGAAAAATTATTCATGAAATGTTTGTACATGTTCAACAAGAGAAATAAATTCATGTGTATCTTGGATGGCATGGGGAGAGTGTTTTAAATTTGGGTAAACGCAAGTCTATTGTGCTGAATGAATGATTGTACATAATTTGATTAATCAGAAATAAAATAATTTCAAATTAATACATGGATTTGTGTAACATATTCTGAAGAACATTAGTCTGTCATTTGTTGTAATTTGATAAAAAAAGAAAAAGCAAAATAAAAAATGTGCAGTACAGCTGGATGTTAACTGCTTTTTCTTAACAGTACTCAACATTTTCTTTGTTTCACACATTTACCTCCTGAGTGCAACTGCATCTCACTTTAATATGTTCCTTGGTAGGCTACTGTAGAAGAATTGTAGAAGTAAAATGTAATATCCAGAAATATGCTTGAATTACATTACAGTTAAAGGATTTAAAATGACACCTTCACGAAGTATGGCAAAAGGTGTAAAGATGTGATTTCAGTGTTGACAGCGAATGGTATTGGATACACACAATAGATTAGATTAGATTCAACTTTATTGTCATTACACATGTAAGGTACAAGGCAACGAAATGCAGTTAGCATCTAACCAGAAGTGCAATAAGCAGTAAGTACAGGATATACAGTGTCTACAATATGTTACAAATGTACAATAAATATACAGATAAGGCAGTACTATGGACATAATTTACAGATTTTTAAATACTATCAGCATGATATACAGATAGGTATACTATGAACATACTATACATATGGATTATGTAATAAGTGTATGTACACTATAAGCAGAAACTATGAACATATGAACATCATTTACAAATGAATATGTAAGCGATACATTAAGCTGTACAAAACACTAGTGCAATGGAAATTTAAAAAAGTGCATAGAAAATATTGCAGTGTGCAAATGGATCATTCAGTATTCTGGATGAACAGACAGTAGTGCAAGTAATAACAAGTGTAACAGTTTTTTTTTTTTTT
>NW_015536486.1:55245-57753 GCF_001515605.1 Sinocyclocheilus anshuiensis
GAATATTTGGTTTGAACTGTTCTGGAACAGTGTTGTAAATAAAACTTAACCACTGATTTCTAGTTGTGTCCTCTTTTGGAAGGCCAAAAAAAGTAGTTTCGCTTTCACAACGAAACACACAGCGTCTCCACGACATGGCGGCGTCGGCAACAATACTACAGAGAGAATCAAAGTTATGCCTTCTTTCTTTGCGTGAACATTTGGCCGGCATTATGCAAATCTTCGCACACAGTGACATAGACATGTGGGGGTGTGTTTAAACGAGTTGTTTTAGGAGGGTGTGGACGAGTCTTAACTTTTATAAAGAATATCTCTTTGGGTTTGAGACTTTAGTCTTTGCAACTTTAGGGATCTTATCTATTCACGAACAGCATGTAACACTCCAAAGAGAAAGGAAAACTTGAAATCGCATCATATGACCCCTTTAATGTCATGTGGGTTGTATCGGTTCACGCTCCCGGTGGCGGAGAAAAACGAAGAAGATGACTTTCAGCGGCGGCATGGTAGATGAGTGGAAGAGGTATGCTGATGTACAATTTTTGTTTGTTTTGTTTTATAAAAAGTATTACAAGCTGTTAAAAGTGCATTTTCTTGGTGGCTTTTGTACAACGTTTTCTTAGTACCTAGTGATGGCGAAGGGAACCAGCGAAGCTTTCAACACAATTGTATCGGAAAAAGGTTCATTACTCGAAGCTTTTTAAAACGGTTTATGCTGTGGCCATCTAGTGGTCATAAAAATGAACAACACCTTCCAAAGCGTTATGTTCCATTCTGTTTTTTTACAGTCTATGGTTCCATTACAGCCACTGGTTTCACATCTGGTTCTACAACTGATTTTTTTTTTATTATATTTTATATAAATAATGGCCATTGTCAAAGTTTTGGACTGCACTGATTTATAAAGTGTAAATGTCTTAAACGTTTGTTAATACTAATAATAATTCATAATCAGTTTTGTGTAAATTAATGGTGAACAAACTAGCGTTTAGTCTAGTTGTGGTTTTTTAAAGGAATACTTTGTCTACAATTTTTAATAAAGTCTAATTTACTTGGCCTCATGTCGTCCCTTGGAGCTTAAAATTTCTGGACACCATTTACTTGCATTGCATAGACCTACAGAGCAAGAAATTATTCTTGAAATGTTTGTACATGTTCAACAAGAGAAATAAAGTAATGCATATCTTGGATGGCATGGAGAGAGTGTTTTAAATTTGGGTCAACCCTAGTGCTCGTGCTTCTTGTGTACCCACCAGGTTATGTTAGGAAGGGCAAGCGAGGTGAGCTCCGTCGAATTTACTTGGAAGCAATGCATCCGGGATTTTGCAGTGTCCACTGCATGCAAGTCTATTGTGCTGAATAAATGATTGTACAAAATTGTATTAATCAGAAATAAAATCATTTACCCACACTGAGATTTCAAATTAATACACTGATTTGTGTAACATGTTCTGAAGAACATTAGTCTGTCATTTGCTGTAATTTGATTTTTTAAAAATATGCTACATAAAAAATGTGCAGTACAGGTGAATGGTAACTACTTTTTCTTAACAGTACTCAGCATTTTCTTTATGTATCACACATTTACCTCCTGAGTGCAACTGCATCTCACTTTAATATGTTCCTTGGTAGGCTACTGTAGAAGAATTGTAGAAGTAAAATGTAATATCCAGAAATATGCTTGAATTACATTACAGTTAAAGGATTTAAAATGACACCTTCACGAAGTATGGCAAAAGGTGTAAAGATGTGATTTCAGTGTTGACAGCGAATGGTATTGGATACACACAATAGATTAGATTAGATTCAACTTTATTGTCATTACACATGTAAGGTACAAGGCAACGAAATGCAGTTAGCATCTAACCAAATTTCCGTGTGAGAGTCACAGGCAGCCTGAGAAGCAAACATACTCCGTGTATTGAAACCTGTCCTGAAGTAAAGAGTCTGCTCCTGTTGGCCACACTTTGATGGTCCTCATTGATGGCTTCACACGGTTGATGAGGGGTGAATACTTAGGGGTGAGAAACTTAGTTTTGCCAATAATGGCAAAACTAAGAATTTAAATTTAAACTACTATGAAAATGCGTTATATTTATATGTTACATTTTTTAACTACGATGAAAATATTTGATTGTTTTTTTTTTCTTTAGTTTAGCTTCTTCCTGCCATCTTTATTAAACGCTTGGGGATTTCCGCCTACTTGCTGCATAAGCTCCTCCCACTTGCCATTCTTGGCATAAGCTCCTCCCATTTGCAGTTCTTGGTGTAAGCTCCTCCCACTTGCAGGTCTCCCAGCTGCAGCGATAGCTACTTGGGCGAGAGAGACGCAGACTCCCAGAGTAACTTCACCTGCTAGCGTCGCTGTTGGACAGTTTTACTTTAGAAAAAAATTATTTATATGCTTTTTAATGTTATATTTTGTAATATTGGCATTGTTTTATTTTTGCAATACAAATTTTTTTCTCATCCAATATTTTGAGGAGACACTGCCTCCAGTGCCTCCTCAGC
>NW_015536486.1:57763-59119 GCF_001515605.1 Sinocyclocheilus anshuiensis
ACACTAAATAAAAGGCTAGTATCAGGATTGTAAAATGAATAGATGCGATTATGATCATTTGTATGGCTGCACGATTAGTCGAATGTGATTATCATGCATATCTTGTCAGTAAAGCCGATTCTGTAATCAGTAGTAAATCTCCATCACCTGCTTTGAGATGGAGCAGCATTTTCCACACAGAGCCGTAGTTCACTGTCAAGCTACGCAAAAAAATCGTGGAAGATATAATCGTACGATTATGAAATCGAAGAAATCGCTTGTGATGATAATGACAGCTGTTTGCATAGCTTCTCATGAACTACGGCTCTGAGTAGTAAATGCTGCTCCATCTGAAAGCACGTGAAAATACCACATTTAATAACATGTTTTTACTCCAAACTCACTTCATAATGTCAGTTGAGTGTTTGAAATAAATCCTTCTGTGAGATGATGTGGCTTCTTACACAGATTAAGGCATGCAACATATTTCATAGTATTTAAGCAGTGATAAAGGCATTAATAAAGGCTACCGATCACAATCGGCCGATAATCGCTTTGGGATGATTGATCGGCGGTCTCTAAAAAGGCCGATCTCAAGCTGATGACGCGCCTGCCGTGCAAGGTTTAGCACGACATGCAGCGGCACCGTCAGTCTCTGTCCGGCGCGGGTGAAATCATTATAATGCTGAAGGTGAGGTACAGTTCACATCTCTTCATTAAATAACTTATAAAGTAATTTGAAAAAGTTTCTGTGAGACATCATTTCACAAACAGCGCGAGTGAATCACTGTGCGCGCTCTCTTTCTCTCTCAAAATGCAAAATGGCTTCAAATCACATCGCGTCTGCACTACATTAAGTGAGCTGCCCGCTGCACAGTTGACACAGGAATTGTCACTTGCACTATCGAGGCAGTGTCGCATCGTCACTAAAGTTTATAAATTGCATTTTTTTCTTTTTAATTCTTGCCAGTGTTTAAACCATTCAACGCTCGCGTGCTCTCCTGGAGACCGTGCACTCATGCACACTCGCAGCACACACACATAACGCCAGGTTCACATTACTTTGTTTGCAGTGCGTATGTGGTGCGTATTTTTTCCACGCTCATGTTAACGGATTAAAGCGTTCACACTGCACACATGGCCTGCACTGCGTTTCCGCGTGCGTCACTTCTGAGCGGCACACGCGCAAAGCCGACCTCATACGTCTTGCAGCGCACACACATAATGCCAGGTTCACATTACTTTGTTTGCGGTGCGTATTTTTTCCGCGCTCATGTCAACGGATTAAAGCGTTCACACTGCACACACGGTTGCGGTCTGGCAGTGCGTTTAGGAGCGGTGCATCTGCAGCAGTGCAGAGATCGTTTCTGCACAGAG
>NW_015536486.1:60686-96319 GCF_001515605.1 Sinocyclocheilus anshuiensis
ATCGGCCGATAATCGCTTTGGGATGATTGATCGGCGGTCTCTAAAAAGGCCGATCTCAAGCTGATGACGCGCCTGCCGTGCAAGGTTTAGCACGACATGCAGCGGCACCGTCAGTCTCTGTCCGGCGCGGGTGAAATCATTATAATGCTGAAGGTGAGGTACAGTTCACATCTCTTCATTAAATAACTTATAAAGTAATTTGAAAAAGTTTCTGTGAGACATCATTTCACAAACAGCGCGAGTGAATCACTGTGCGCGCTCTCTTTCTCTCTCAAAATGCAAAATGGCTTCAAATCACATCGCGTCTGCACTACATTAAGTGAGCTGCCCGCTGCACAGTTGACACAGGAATTGTCACTTGCACTATCGAGGCAGTGTCGCATCGTCACTAAAGTTTATAAATTGCATTTTTTCTTTTTAATTCTTGCCAGTGTTTAAACCATTCACCGCTCGCGTGCTCTCCTGGAGACCGTGCGCTCATGCACACTTGCAGCGCACACACATAATGCCAGGTTCACATTACTTTGTTTGCGGTGCGTATTTTTTCCGCGCTCATGTCAACGGATTAAAGCGTTCACACTGCACACACGGTTGCGGTCTGGCAGTGCGTTTAGGAGCGGTGCATCTGCAGCAGTGCAGAGATCGTTTCCGCACCGAGTGTATTTTTGCTGCGCTGCACGTGCTGAATTAAAGTAACAGTGCATTGTTTGCGGTAAATATGAACATGCATTGAAACAAAAATGTAGTAATTACACCATAAATGCATATTATTAAAGTCTACTGTGTTTCACAGTCAACACATAGGCTATGGCTTTTTGGCTAGTTTTAAAGGAAAAGAGCATTTTTAGATCAACAAGGCAATAATTTTAAAGTTCTTAATTAAAGTTCTTTATGAACTGCAGGATTGCTTGTAATAAAGATTTAAATGCAAAAGAAACGTAGACCTGACTGTTTCTGTAAATGGTAAGTTTTAATTTAGAATGTTTGTGATAACGTAAGAAAAGTAATTTAAATATTTTGCTTTAGCAACTTAATATATAAATCTATAAGTAAATGCAAAAGTAAAAAGCATTGAATAATTGATGAAAGATTGTATTACTGTACTGTGTAAAAAATGAATCACAATGTTGAAAAAGCATTTTAAGTAACAATGTTTGGACTTAAAATCAAAATAATGGATAAATGTTGTGTTTGTGGTAAACAGCCACAGATCAGGAGCAGACTCCTGTGTGAAAGCACAGTCCGTGCTGCTTCTGTACCACACATGGACTACATACGCACTGCAAACGGAGTATGTGTGAACCTCACATACAGCTCACAAAATCAGGCTTGCGCTGTGTAAGCTATTGTGCAACAATTACACGATTGTAAAAACAAAAATACAGTGCATGATCAAACATTTAGGTAAGATAAATATATATTTTTGAAAAATGTCTAAAAAATGCCCCCCCTCCACTCCTCAAATGAAAAAAAAAATCCTCTCACAAGAGTCACCTAAGAGGGGAATTCCCCCTATTTTCAAAAATGAAATTCAGGCCCTGAATAAATGTCTAAAAATCTTGATTGGATCATCACTATAAATAATTCTACATGATAAAAAGAAGGCTTTAAAAAGATCGGTATCAGTGATCGGATCGGCAGATACTGCTTTCTGTGATCGGCGATCGGTAATCGGCCTCAAAAATCCTGATCGGAGCACCCAATATATATATATATATATATATACAGTATATATATATATATATATATAATATTTCTAATATTTCCACATATTAGGGTAAACGCTGTGGTGAATTAATTCTTTGTTATTATTCCTTTTTTTTCCTCACCCCACTTGTACCTCAGTGCCTTGGTTGATTTATTTGGTTCTTTTGTTATTAGCTGTATAGTCACTTTATGTGATGATGTAACGTGAGGTTTGGGTTTGTTTCATGTTCTTGTTTTCATGTCTTTTATTTTGTAATTTGATTTATGATGTTAGTGTCATGCTTCCCTTGCCCTCGTGTATTTCTGCCCTGTGTATGTGTCAAGTTCTGATTGGTTGTTATAGTCATGTGTCTTGTTCCTCATTGGTTATGAGTCTAGTCTGTTCATGCTACGTCAAGTCTGTTCAAGCCAAGTCAAGTCAAGTCTTTGTTTGGATTATGTTTGGATCACTTTGTAAATAAACTGCACATGGGTTCTTCAACTTGCCGTTCAGTGGACTACTCATTACAGATGACGACTATATATTAAGATTTTGTTAATGTACAGCCTCAAATGCTTCAAATAAATAACATTTTATAGAAGGATTAAAAACTTCAAAAACTTGTGTCCCAGTGTGACTTTGAATCAACAACGACTGTAAAACATGATAAAGGTCTGCAGGTATGATGTAATGAATTTTGAAATGTGTGCCTTTGGCCGTGCAAAGTATGATCCAAGCAGAAGATCAGTGTTGTCCAGTGCTGCTTCTGTGAATTCTTGCGTCTCTTGCTGACAGATATAAGAAAGGACCAGACAACCAAAAAATGTGTCATTAGATGTTAATGGTTACAGCTGTTGCTGATCAACCACAATATCCTCCTGATAACTCTAATGACATCTCAGGAACTGCACTCCTATGGTTGAAATCTTACCTCTCAGGTAGGTCCTTCAGGGTGTCTTGGAGAGGGGAGGTTTCTAAGTCACAACTTCTTGCTACTGGGGTTCCTCAGGGCTCAGTGCTTGGACCACTTCTCTTCTCTGTCTACATGTCATCATTAGGATCTGTCATCCAGAAACATGGCTTTTCCTATCACTGCTATGCTGATGACACTCAACTCTACTTCTCATTCTAACCAGATGTTCCAACGGTAACTGTTCGCATTGCAGCCTGACTGAGAGACATTTCTAGCTGGATGAATAACCACCACCTTCAACTCAACCTTGCGAAGACAGAACTGCTTGTGGTCTCGGCCAACCCAGCACTTCATCGCAACTTCTCTATACAGCTAGGTTCATCAACCATAACTCCTTCTAGGACAGCCAGGAACCTTGGAGTTGTGATTGATGATCAGCTAAGCTTCACAGACCATATTACTACAACAGCCCGGCCCTGCAGATTTGCTTTATACAACATTAGGAAGATTAGACCCTTCCTATCAGAGCAGGCCACACAACTCCTTGTCCAAGCTCTTGTTCTCTCCAGACTGGACTATTGTAATGCTCTCTTAGTAGGCCTTCCGAGATGTACTATCAAGCCTCTGGAACTGATCCAGAATGCTGCGGCAAGATTGGTCTTCAATGAGCCGAAGAGAGCGCACGTCACACCTCTCTTCATCAGTTTGCACTGGCTGCCGATAGCCGCTTGCATCACATTCAAGGCACTGATGTTTGCCTACAAGACAACCACTGGCTCTGCGCCAAAGAACCTAAATTCATGAACGACGCATCGTGGTACCATCCCAAAGAGGCACAAAATCACTCTCAATTTCTCCTGCCTATCTCAATTTGAGCAGCTGAGTCTATGGCCATCTTCAAAAAACGTCTAAAGACACATCTTTTTCGTCAGCAGTTGACTAACTAATGCTAACATTTTCTTATTCTATGTCTCTTTTTCTGAAAAAAACAACAACAACGACTGATATGTGTACTGTGCTAGACTAACTGAGACTTGTTACAGCACTTGTATACTGTTGCCCTCCTATTGGTCTGAATTGCTAATATTTGCTCTTCTCATTTGTAAGTCGTGTGTAAATCACGTGTGATGCGCTCTATAAAGGATCGAAAAGACCAAAGTATACTTAGGGTTTTACGTGTACGTCCATGTACAGTGCATGTGACGCAAATTTCGCCACCAAAATTGTATGCGCATCATCCGCCCAGGTTGACTTGGTTTTGCTAAGATACTTAAGTGATGTTTAACATCTACACCATGTTGACAACTTCATGTGAGTTGCACTTGGAATAGAACTCTCTTGAACTAGATGGTTAAAAAATAAAATGTTACTCGAATCATGTTGTAGGTGTAGTTAACATGTTAAAGATGATTTAAAGGGACAGTCAATCTTCTAAGCTTCATGTCCTTCCAAATCTTTGTGACTCTTGTGCAGAAGAAACTAAATATTATTTCCCTGAAATGCATGCGATGCGTCATGTAGATCGTCTGGCGGGAACCGGTTACTGGGTGAAAGTAAGAAAAGACATTATTTTTTTTACACCAAGTCTGCTCAGAAGCTCATGGTGGTCTCTTTGTAATGGAGTTGTGCTGTTCAGTGGTTCAAAGCTGAAAACAACTAGCGTCTTGCATCTGTATGTTGTCTTTGCTGACTTGGCAAAATTCACAGTTTGAAAGCTTTTTTGAAGGCCAGCAAGACTGTGAGCCCCCAGATGGTCAATACACTGTTCCTTTAAGATGTGTTTTCAGACACATTCCACTTCAACAAGCACACCTGGCTGCTCCAGGTCCTTCATTTCTATTAACAGTGGATCAAGTTGGCATCAATAGCCAACATGTGCTTTTTTTAGTAGTAACTGATGCAGGCGAGTGTGTGGCACCCAAGTATATTGTCAATCTGTGCAAGCCTCTGAAGCAGCACGAGACGTCCATACAGCACATTATAGTCACACACTGGAGGAGTGCAGCACATACTCACACACTTGAACACAGGTCAGTAAACTCCCTCGCTGTCCTCCACAGGAAGAAGCAATTAGAGATGAGAAGAAGAAATATTCATATCTGAGTGATAGAGACTGAAGGGACCACATTTCGTGTGCTCTTTACTCCCAGATGCACAGATGATCACATGGCATTGTTCCTGGAGGAATAATGCAAGATCTGAGAGTATATAACTCACCAGAATTCAAGAGAAGAGCAGATCCTAAATGAGGGCAGCAGGAGAACAGTCTAAGTTCACAGTAAATATTTCTGAGGGAAGGTTTACTTCTCAAAGTCTTTGCTGCCAATCAGCTAATCAACATTTCTACTTCATTTCCAGGTAAAAAGAGTTAACCGCTCAAATGTTGATTTTGTTTTTTGACAACGTGCCCCAATAGCAGGTGCTTTACATTTATTGAGCAGTAAAATCAATTATGCAGCACAGTTCATAAAATAGAAAACTTGTAAAAGATAACAATCCTTGTCTCAAGGTAACTAGTTCCTGTTCATGTTTCTTTTATGTTTGCTATGCCGATGTTAGTTTATTAACTTTTGGTTCGTAGAAGGACTCTTGGTGAGTTTATGGAATTAACTCTCAGGGAACAACTTAATTAACCTGAGGAAAACTTACCATGCTTCACATCCTGAGATTTGATATTCAACACAAGGATTCAACACAAGTCTTTTGTTATTAAAGGGGACATCAAATGCAAAATTCAATCAGTACTCACTGTTCGTGATCCAGCTACACCTCCAAAAGAAGTAAGTCTCACACTTTATATTTTTTATGAGCATTTGCAAATCGTCTTTCCTCTTTCATGGAAGAGAGGGGCGGGGTGAGCAGAGCTCATTATCATTTAAAGAGACATGCACTGAAACGGGTCGCTGTGAATATAGCAGTATTTGACAAGGTAAAAAGGATGTTGTTTTACACGACCAGTGAGGAATTTTAACCAAAGTATGTTGCAGACATTTCATGAAGACCCTAAAGAGTCATACCAACTTGTGGAAAATGGGCATCCGATGTCCGCTTTAATAAAACGTTAGAATTAGATATGAAAGATGACACATTACATTTAATAAGGTTAGGGGAAAAAAAAAAAAAAATGCCCTGGAAATCCATTTAAGTAAATTTTAATATGCAATAGTCAACTTTAATCATATAAAATGTAATTTCCCAACAACAGAATTTTAAGCAGTGAAAATGCTGAATGTGGTTAGTAAATTTGGAAAACCACTAGTTGCCACAGTGGCTGGTGAGCAAAAAAGTTCATGTCAAGACTTGGCTGTATTAATAAGTGTTTATTGCTTGGTGTAAAAAAAAAAATACTACATTATTTATATGCGATGATACATATAGTGCTTACATTTCTTGTATTCTTAATCTTGACCATGTTTTGATTGAAAGTAAATGAAATCAAGGAGTCAACTCCAAAAAACGATCTCCTGAATCGAACACCCATAACATAAACTAACAATGACCCATATCCCAATGCAAGAAATGTTATCTGTTTGACATGACGGTGAGTAAATGATGGCAGGATTTTATTTTTGGGTGAACTATTCTTTTAAAGTACTCACAAATCTAACACAGATTAACAGACCTAAAGGCAGTGCTGTTGATGTTTTTGTTAGTTCATGCTACCTAATGCATTAACTAATGCTAATTAATAGAATGCATCCATGAAATATAATTAAAACCAAAAAAAATACTACAATTTTTTCTGGATGTCTCTGGGAGGAGCTGATCTACTAGACACATCAGCAGTGGGAAGCTTTTCATGTCTTGAAGTTATTAGGGGCCAAGCCCATAGGGCTGTAGCCCCTATTGTATCTGTATGTTTTCTTCTTCTTCTTCCCCAGTGGGGGTCTATAGCAGCCAGTGGTGTAGTCTAGATTTTTGTAGTGGGTATACTCTGATATTCCCTCCCAGCCTCATATTCACCGTGCCACAGCGACACCCCATAAGCACCACCACACTCACTAATTCATACAATATGCATCTATGTAACTGAGATCATTCTGAAAGACTGCTTATGTGATATCAACATGTCCATTTATTATAAGTAACAGAAGACTTTAACAGCCAATGACATTTACAGCTGGGGAGACTGGACTGATTTCTTACTGTTTAGTGTTAATCATTTAACTCGGCCTGTAGCGTCTGGACCAATCAGACACAATGTTTTTTAGATTAATTTAACAAATACTCTGCAACACCCCTCAGTCAACAGACCAACTATGAGGGTCTATGGACTCTTCCCCTGAAATGCATCTAACACCTCAGAAAGGCAGAACAGGCCTCTGGTTCCATGGCAACCAATGCTGATATCACTGGTTTTATTGCCTAAAGGAATGCGGGCAGAGAAACTCACAATTCGTTTACCCTTAGGAAAGACACACAATGCCCCTAAAAATGGACTCTTCTCTAATTAATTCATAGAAAAACCTTTCTGTGAATGAACACACATCTCCTCAGGACATTGTGTATACCATTACTGGTCTTGTATATTTGTCTTTTGAATTGTATTTTGTTTTGTGTGTGTGTTATGATAGATCACTAGTTAATATAACCCCACCGATACCATGTTTGGTCTCTTTGAATTCGTCTTCTGATGATCTAAACGATAGTGTATATTATATGTTGGTACATAGGCAATATATTAGTGTTCTAAGAATCTTTAGTAATTTTGATTCAAGTTCCATATGCAAATTACCATGCTCTCACACAAAGGGTCATAAAACTCACCAGTATTTCCAACCTCCCGCTTGGAATTTCAGCCTTTCTCATTGGACAAGCCCATCCTGAGAGGCGTGAATCTTCTCAGACCTTAAAAGGCTCACGCACAGTTCCGCCCATGTTGTTCTTCTGTTAAGTCTTCTGCTAAAATCTTCTGATTGCGGCCCGTGTGGAGAGCCTGAGCTGGTGCAGGCGTGCCCGGTGGGCTCCAACACATAGCCTGTCAGTCTGCGGTTCTATTAGATGCTGAGAAGATGAGGATGTGAGCTAGCACCCCTCTAAGGACACCCTAAATCTGAGCCAGGCCTCGGGCCTTGACTTTCCATTCACCAAAGATCCTAGGATCTCAGCTAATGTCTATCTTAGCTCTTTTTCACTTTCCACTGGGAAGAAACTCTCAATCACCATCGAGTCAGAACATCTTTGGGGTTCATCACTCTTCAAACCCGCAGAGCTGGCCCAACCGCGCCTGGCAGGCCTTGACACACAGACTTTTAGCTTCTTTTAGATTCTGAGAAGATGAGGATGTGAGCTAGAACTCTCCTGGAACCCTTAAGTGTGCCAGGCTTCGGCCTTGACTTTGCATTCACCAAAGATCCTCGGATATCAGCAGATGTCTCTCTTAGCTCTTCTTCACTTCCTACCTGGGAAGAAACTCCCAATCACCATCGAGTCAGAACATCTTTGGAATTCATCACTCTTCAAACCCAGAAAAACGTGATCGCAAGTCCAAAACCTTGAAACCATCAAGACTTTCATCCGAGACTGCATCCGGACACTCGTCAAGTGGTTAACAGACTCATTTTTCATAGCTGCATTCTCTGGTATATCTAATGGTTTCATTCATCCACTTTAACTCCCCTTTGTATGTATGTGTGACAGTATGTTTGTTCATTTGTTTATTTACACTAGTTATGTGTTAGCGTTTAGTAAATAAAACGTTTGTGCACAAATTACATGAGTCTCTGGTCCTGCTTGTGAATAATGTCCCTTTACGATTTTGATTCTAGCTGAATGCTCTAATGCATTAATACTGTAGGAAGGTATTTTCTGTGGCCACTAAAATATCCTTAGAGTAGATATGAACTTACACTGAATATTCGCTGGACGAACAGATTAGTTGATGGCAATTTAATTCTGCTACAGTTACTATGCAGCTGATATAAATAATTGTAATTAATCGATATAATAATTTCTCTATAGAGCTAATTTGCTACAGTATTGTTAAAAGCGCTATATAAATAAAGGTGACTTGACTTGTCACACAGCCTGTTAGGAGTTATAAGAGTTATAAAAAGTGTGAGAATTAACCTGTGCTAGTCTACAGATGTGTGTCGCTAACAACACTCGTCAATCTCGTCAATGTTTCAGATGGCCAATCAAATTAAAGTAGCCAGTGTTTTCTGTTCACAGAAGCAGAGCGCAAAGTGTAAGTTTAACCTTGAAAAAGAGTGATGTAAAATGGAAATTTCCAAAATGCAAACCATTTAATATTAGTTAAAAATGAAAATTCTGTCATTAATTACTCACCCTCATGTCGTTCCAAACCCACAAGTTCATCTTTAGAACACAAATTAAGATATTTTTGATGAAATCTGAGAGCTCTCTGACCCGCCGTAGACAGCAAGCGCCACCTAGTGCCATTTTGGAGAGTATGAGTATGCGCGTGGTGCTGCTGACATAGAACATGCGTGCACTGCGCCTTGTTTACATTCAGATGAAAGCAAACGCATGCATCGTGATACTCTCCAAAATGGCACCAGGTTGACGCAGAGGAGAAGAATTGTTGAATAAAGTCGTTATTTTTGTTTTCTTTGCACACAAAAAGTATTCTCGTAGCTTCATAACATTATGGTTGAACCACTGATTTTATTATTGACTATTTTAACGATGTTCTTACTACCTTTCTGGGCCATAAAATGTTTTTACAGATAATGCTATCCACATCAGCCAGAAACCAGATGAACTTCACGTTCCTATATAAACATGCTGCAAAACTTCTTGTCCAAGCACTTGTCTCTAGACTGAACTACTCGAATGCTAGTCTGTTCTAGAACATGGTGGTGCTTTTGGTCTTTAAATGAGCATGAGTTTCATGTAGTCCCTCCACTGATATGAACTACATGCATAATAATTAGGCAAAATTGGTTTAAAATAGTTTCACTAGTTTTTAGGACACAAATTTCAGGTCACTGGGCCATAAAACGTTTCAGTTGCGTTGCTGCCTATGCAGGGTCAGAAAGCTCTCGGATTGCATCAAAAATATCTTAATTTGTGTTCCGAAGATGAACGAAGGTCTTACAGGTTTGGAACGACATGAGGGTAAGTAATTAATGACCGAATTTTTAGGTGAACTATCCCTTTAAAAGTTTTAGAATGTGGCAATGCCAATTTTTTTGACAAACTGGTATTATTTTTATATTTTTATTCTATGTCAAAATGAAAATGAGACATTGTTTCAGAACAAATATCACCTGAATTCATAAAATGCAAAGAAGAATTTTATAAATGTACACCTTCACACCATGGATATGTACTCATCTGAGTAGTGTAGCGTCTGGACCAATCAAACACACAATTTTTCATTTGATTTAACAAATCAGTTATTCATTAGATTAACAAATCGTCACAGTCCCCTCACCCAATAAACTGGATGCCAGGATGTCTGCAACGACACCAGGCCCCCCCTGGTTACCATGGCAACCCTGACACCAGATACATTTACGACCTAATGGAATGTAAGTAGGGAAAATCACTGCCTTTTTCTTAAGGAAGAGACACAATGCACAGTAGAAATGGACTTTTCTACTAATGAATTCATAGGAAAACCTTTCTTTGAATGAACACACATATCCTTCAGGTCATTGTGTATATTATTGGTGTCTTGTATATTATCTGTTGTATTGTAGACTATTTTATGCATGCTTATGATAGAACCAATCATTCATGTAACCTTACATATACCGTGTTTGGTCTCTATTAATTCGTATTCGGATGATCTAATTGAGAGTGTATATTGTATGTTTATACCTATGCAACATATTAGTGTAAGTATTTTCTGTGGCCACGAAAATATCCTTTCCTAGAGTTGATATGAACTTACACTGAATGTTCGCTGGACGAACAGATTAGTTGAGGGCAATTTAATTCTGCTACAGTTACTACTGGCAGCTGATATAAATAATTTTAATTAATCATAATTAACTGTAATTATTTATATACATTTCCCTTTTGAGCTAATTTGCTACAGCCAGTTACATTTATCTTAAGAATATGGTCCCTGGAGAATAGGTTTTATCAGCTGGCAATTATCAATGCACATTTAAGAGTCCCTGTTTTTAAATTCCCTAGCCTGACTTTCAGTCCACAAGGTTCGTCAGGAGTTCTCATCTCTCTCATCATCTGAAACAAGGAGATATAAACATTGTATTGGGTTTAACTGCTGTGCAGACACACACATATACAGTATGTATGTTATCTCTCCCCTTCTCCCGCATTCACTGATCCACCACACTAACGTTACTTAAGTTATTAGCTAGTTATGTTGGCTTGAGAAAGTATCATAAAGTAAGATATATCAAATATATTTTGAACCATTTGACATATCTGCACAAAAGTCGGTAGGGATCATCAACACCATGTCCTGGAGGGACCTCAGAAGTTTGAAGACAGTGTTCCAGAGATATAACGATTCTTGCAAAAACACATAACTTTTGAAAATATTGTCCAAATTTTGTTATTTTTATGTCCTTTCGTTCCGTGGGTTATCCTGATTCTGATGATGTCTCATTAATCTGTCTAAAATGCTAAGTCATGCTTTTGTGAGCTCATTCTCACACTGAAACCTCTCCTCAGTAATCTGGTGAACAAGCATGAGCGACTAGCTCAATGTGTTGTTACACCACGGATCCTGCATGCTACATGTTGTGGGTTCGCCACTCAGTGTGACACATGCCCAGACCGCAAGAGGTACTGTCGCAAGAAATGATGCAGAAGTTGCTTCTGTTGCAGGCATTGTGTCTTTCCAAGAATGGAAATCTCATCTCAATCTATTAAAAATATGACAAATTCATTTAAGTACAAATTCATTATTTTGAATTGATTCTCAGTTCAACTTCTGAACTTCAGCATCTGTGTGAACACCCATATCCCAGTTGCGTAACTGGATCGGTGACAGGTGCATGACTGGGAGATTGGTCAGGGTATATTCTGGCAAACTGTTTACCAATCACTTTAGGAATTTAAAGTACGACGTTTGAGAAGAAAGAGGCGGGACCACAGTTAAAAAATTTTAAAGTTCGTGCAAACAGATATTAATATCCAAGTTTCAGTCAAATATTTATGGTTTATAGCAAAATCCAGAGTAAAAGTAGAGCGCAAACAATTATATTTGGAACATTAGAATATATTAATTCAATATGCACGGTCACTTCCGCGTATTCTGGAGCTAAAGAACACCCGGTGCTGCGACGAAAGCTATTGATCTTCACCTGGGGCCTCATTTATAACCGTTGCGTACGCACAAAAACAGCCCTGAAAGAGGCGTATGCTACTTCCTGCGCAAAATCTGGGATTTATAAAAACAAACTTGACGGGAAAATTTGCGCACCTGCACGCAAACTCTGACCCATGCGTACAAACTCTTTTTCCTCGAGTGAGAAAATTAATGAAGTAAAAACAATGATTTTAAGCTCTGTTTTCATGTCGATATATACATTTACATTAAATATTCCACTCTCATATGGAGATAAGGACAGAAATTACATAAAGTCATTACGCAGAACTTAAACCAAAATTATATGAATTTAGACATCTTTGTAGTAAATGCACTTGATAACTTTTCCTCTTTTATTGACAGCGAGGAGTGCTATAGGTGCACAATAATTCATCTTTAAACTGAACTGCAGATCTCATCTTATGAGAAAATATTTTTTAGTGAGAACAATGATCAATGATGCGCACTTCGACATTATGGGAGACTGCTGGATTCAGTGGTCGAACGGTCCATTATCCAGTTTGAATAGGTCCAATGATAATATCTTACTGTACAACCACAGCTGCACAGAGGTGTTGATGTCGTGTGAAGGCATCTCCACAACATTATGAAAAATACCACTGTATTTGAAGGATACAACTTGAAAAATATTTATCTGATAACTATTTTAAACAGTTTTTGTTTTTATTTTTGTTTTTATCTTTATATATATTTATTCTAAAACATAACAAGGATATTGGATGATTTTTAGAAATAAAAATGTATGTATGGCACAAATGGCATTTATAGTCCGTATCTCATATATCTCTCGCACACACAAACAACATTAGTTCTAGCGTTGCCTGACATTTCAGCCATTCATCATCAAACTAAAATGCAGTCAACCAAACATAAAAGTTGCACTGTTTATTTTAAAAGGTCCGCTATAAAATCACTGTGCAGCACCCAAACAAACATTTTTGCGCATGTGAAGGATTTTACACGGACATTAGAACATAAGTGAAGTATAAAGCCATGTTTAGGCTACATAATGAATAATAGTTTAGCAACCAAATGTTACAAATATGGCAAAAATAGAAACATTTGGATTCTTGTGGAATGAGACAGGCTTGTGAGCCCAATGCCATTTTAGTTTTGCTTGTATGCTGTGTATAATGAATGCCATTATTGCCTAATTTGTGTTTTATTTTATAGTTTAATATCTAATTTTATAACTACTTTCATTCTTGTTCTGTTCTGAATACTGTTAAATTTAAAATATTTGTTGTAGACTGAGGGGAACTAAATAGGCTATAATGTTTATATACTTCCCAGTATTTTAATATACATATAAATTACATAAATTAATGTAGCCTAATTGTTTGCAATTACAAGGTTAACGGGTGTTTTTGGAGTAAGATCAATTTCTTTTTCATGAGATTACTTCCTCTTTGTGGCAGGGTTTCGTTTCTCCGTGTTGTAAACTCTAGGGGCGTGGCTTCTAAACCAGGGTGTT
Source organism: Sinocyclocheilus anshuiensis (assembly GCF_001515605.1). Classification (NCBI taxonomy): domain Eukaryota; kingdom Metazoa; phylum Chordata; class Actinopteri; order Cypriniformes; family Cyprinidae; genus Sinocyclocheilus; species Sinocyclocheilus anshuiensis. Next base: position 74,035 of record NW_015536486.1, read on the forward strand.
TTTAAGGGCTTGATATTCAAATAACGATTGTTTTCTGCCGCCACATTTATCAACGTGCGATCATTCGTACGAGATTGGCAGCATACGAAATGTTTCATGAATCACACACAAACTCTGTTGTAAGTTGATTTGTGCGCACGAATGTGCGCTTGTTTCTACGTTTGATAAATTGGGCCCATTATCTTTTTACCAAATTCAAGGGGATACCCATATAAAAGTGCATCTCAATAAATTAGAATGTCGTGGAAAAGTTAATTTCAGTAATTCAACTAAAATTGTGAAACTTGTGTATTAAATAAATTCAATGCACACAGACTGAAGTAGTTTAAGTCTTTGGTTCTTTTAATTGTGATGATTTTGACTCACATTTAACAAAAACCCACCAATTCACTATCTCAACAAATTAGAATATGGTGACATGCCAATCAGCTAATCAACTCAAAACACCTGCAAAGGTTTCCTGAGCCTTCAAAATGGTCTCTCAGTTTGGTTCACTAGGCTACACAATCATGGGGAAGACTGCTGATCTGACAGTTGTCCAGAAGACAATCATTGACACCCTTCACAAGGAGGGTAAGCCACAAACATTCATTGCCAAAGAAGCTGGCTGTTCACAGAGTGCTGTATCCAAGCATGTTAACATAAAGTTGAGTGGAAGGAAAAAGTGTGGAAGAAAAAGATGCACAACCAACCGAGAGAACCGCAGCCTTATGAGGATTGTCAAGCAAAATCGATTCAAGAATTTGAGTGAACTTCACAAGAAATGGACTGAGGCTGGGGTCAAGGCATCGCTGATTTCATTTTCCAGCAGGATTTGGCACCTGCCCACACTGCCAAAAGCACCAAAAGTTGGTGCTTGACTGGCCAGCAAACTCACCAGACCGGGATATTGTCAAGAGGAAAATGAGAAACAAGAGACCAAAAAATGCAGATGAGCTGAAGGCCACTGTCAAAGAAACCTGGGCTTCCATACCACCTCAGCAGTGCCACAAACTGATCACCTCCATGCCACGCCGAATTGAGGCAGTAATTAAAGCAAAAGGAGCCCCTACCAAGTATTGAGTACATGTACAGTAAATGAACATACTTTCCAGAAGGCCAACAATTCACTAAAAATGTTTTTTTTATTGGTCTTATGAAGTATTCTAATTTGTTGAGATAGTGAATTGGTGGGTTTTTGTTTAATGTGAGCCAAAATCATCACAATTAAAAGAACCAAAGACTTAAACTACTTCAGTCTGTGTGCATTGAATTTATTTAATAGACGAGTTTCACAATTTGAGTTGAATTACTGAAATAAATGAACTTATCCACGACATTCTAATTTATTGAGATGCACCTGTATTTGGATGGTTTGGAAACGTAATCTGTACTTGCCTTAGATTTCAAAGGTAAAATGCATAGTCAACAAAACCTTTTTGCCAAATACATGATAGAAATGTATGCAGTTGTGTTCTTAGGATTTCTTAAAAAGTCTTAAATTTAATTGTGTCTAATTTAAGGCCATAAAATGTCTTAAATGGTATAAGAAGTCTTAATTATGATTTCAAAAGGTCTTAAATTTCGGGACGGAAAGACAAGAATTGCGATAAGGCTAAATGTGACGAGACTTCAAAAGCCTCTGATTTCGTTGAATAAATAAGACCACTGCACGTTTCAAAGTCAGGTGTTGCACTGCGGTTACCAGAGAAACTGCTGTATTTCTGCCGTTCCAAAAGTGCCACACTTCAGGTCTGTACATCGCAGCAGGAGCTGGTATTATCTTGTCGTCTTCCATTGGTAGCAGTTAGTGAGCTGGGTTAGCTAATGCTGGCTAGCGGTGCACCCTTGCGGTTCTCCCATCAGTTTATGTTTTGAGATAGCACTGCAATTTAGCGGTCAGGTTTAAACCGAACACAAAGTCACTGTCACGAATCTTGGATGTAAATAAATAAATGAATATCGATATTTAGTTTGTGAGAATCGATACAGTATTGCCAAACGTATTGCTATATTCATGTTTATTGATATTTTCTTACACTCCTAAAAAACGAATGATTTTGCATAAAAAATACGTATTATGATTTAATTTCCTACATTTAATTTTGGTGGAGAGAAGGCTGGCGCACGTTGGCTGCCGCTTCTCCATTCGTATTTTAAACTGTTTTTACCTTTTTCATTTTTATTTATTATTTAATTGATTTTATTACTTAGTTTTTCACACTTCTTTTACATGTGGTTTATCCTTCAGTACATGTGGTTTAGTGCTGCGTGAACGGCGATCCTGCTGCTTGACTGGGACTATATGCTGTGGCCTGTGTGATATAGGCTGCCCTGTACTGCTGTGTGGAAAACATGTCTGGATTTTACTCCATGTAATTCTTCTTGGATACTACTGTTCCTACCAATGAGGATTTCCTTAATATTCATTGTTATGACCTTGATTCTATGCATCTGTGAACTGTTTTTTTGTATGTATTTGATCTCTCTGCTCATGTGTGTAGACATGTTTGTGTTCCAGATGGGTGTGGCCTCTGTTAACCAGCTGGAGATGGTGATTGGTCCTACTATGCACCTTACCCAGAGATAAGGACCGCCCCAAACACTCGTCTTCTGACTTCGTACCGTCGTGTTTCGCTAGCGTTCTGATTGTCTGTTTTCTGCTATTGTTTGTATCTTCGTCGTCGTTTGGCTGTGAAAGAGTGTCGTACCAGAGAGAGATATTCTGAGTGTAGTGAATCTGTTGAGTGTTTGTTATTGTAAGATCAAATTCTAAAACTCCTGTTTATCTGAACATTGCCTGTTTTGGCTACGATTTGGATTCTGACTCTGCTTTGTGTACGCCCTGGATCTTTGTAAATATTCTTGTAAATACACGTTTGCCAAATTGAGGGATGTTGGGGGCTAGACGCCATTTCTTTTTGTGTATATTTTTATCTTTTTTTATGGTTGAGGGAGGTAGGGAAGTTGGTCTGTATTTTGTTTACTTTATTTTAGTTTGAGGTTATTTTGTGGTCAAAAAGAAGTTCGTTTTGTTTATTGTTTTGGCCTTGTCTACCCCTGAAGATATTCCCATTGAAAGAAAATAAAATTGTTTATTTGGCATCTCTCTGGTGTGAACTCAGATCTCTTTTTCTGTTACGACTAACCCCTAGAGGTCGTAACTAGTGATGGCGAGATGAAGCCTCATGAAGCATTGAAGCTTTTCATCCAAGTGGTTCACAAAAGGGTTCATTTCTCGAGGCTTCATTTGCTCACAATACCACCTGGTGGCCAAAGAGTGTAAAACAAGCAGATACTTTATAGATGACCTGATGGGGTCTGTGATACACTGTATTTTGCGCCAGTTGAGGCTTAGAAATAACAGTGAAGGAAAAAAATTTTTTTCCACATAATCTGTTTATATGAATATAATGTGTATTTTCTAGTGGTATATAATGATTGTATAACAAAATATAGCATAACAGTATAATAAACGTATTGGCTTGAAATGAATGGGGCTATCAAATGTGTGTAAATCAAGTCTTTGCTCATAATAGGCAGGAGGGCCAATATTATTAGTCTATAACTGGAAAGTGGCTGAGTTTAACGGCAGAGGACCGTGAATTTACAAGATTCGAACCACTTCCTGAACCAGTCTGACCAAGCGAGGCTTCGAACGTCATCAATGACGTCATTACTCTAAAGCGATACAAGCCTCGATACGCGCTTCACTGAAAGCTGCCGGGCTTTCTCGACACGCGCTCCGAAGCCTCGGCACAAAACGTAACATGATGTCGTAACATCATTATTTTGTACCTGACTGCACTTTGCGGAGAGCGGGTCCTTCAACTGGATTTCATTAGGATAAGGTCTGATCTGATGGTGTACACCTTCTCTGAACTTCTCTCACTGGAACATCATTTACTCCTGACATCTGTGTATAAAGAACCCTACGATCATTTTGGCTTTTACGTCGGCCGAAATATTTACACAGAGGATCGTGGTGGAACTTTCAAACTACTGGGTCTGGCATTAAAGTCTTATGTTCCCGCTCTATGGACTCTGAAACACACTTTCTTCTGTGTCTGTGAAACTTAGCATCAGCCGAATTACTTCATAAATCTAAATATGAGTACTCCACTGGGTTATACATACATTGACAGGCTACATCTAAGTGGTAAAGGTGGCGGTCTTGCAGCTATCTACAGAGCCGATATATCTATCACTGAAATTACCATTCCCTGTCAACTTTTGAATGTATACCCTGTTGAAATAACTAGCATATGATGGTAAGGTATGTTTTAAAGTATGGCTGCTGGTTTAAGCTGGTCCTTTTGCTGGTTTATGCTGGTCCTTCGCCAGCACATGACCAGCATAAACCAGCAAAAGGACCAGCATAAACCAGCTAAAACCAGCACAACCCAGCAAAGGACCAGCTTAAACCAGCATCCCAGCGTCAAATCATACCTAACCAGCATATGCTGTTTTTTTTCAACAAGGATGAACTCATGACTGTTCATTATGATATAAAGACAGGTGACTTGATCAATACGGACGCAGTAAACCAGTCCACATAATAACCACAGTAAAGCAGGAGAAAACCGTCATCTGCTTCATGAATACTTGTTAGTGTGGTACTTCACCCTTGAGGACAATAGAGCAGTGCCTTGGGGCCCAGCCTGCTGTAGCCACTCTGTGCAGGTCTCACAGTGGGTATATTTGCTGAAAAAAGTATGAATAATCATGCAAAACAGCTTGAGATGAAAATAATGGTTTTAATTATTGTGTAAGTTCATGTACTAACATGTAATTAGGGTAGCTGTTATTCACACATGAACTCATATGACTCATGTTGTAGTTAAGATTAGTTCTTGATTAGCACATGCCTTAACTCATCATTAGTTCATCATAGTTCACTGTTTTTGTACTGTTATTGTTAAGTGTTAATGTTTAGCTAAATGCTTGCTTAAGTCTTAACTGTCACGGTTATGTTTTGTTCTTGGACTTTGAGTTTGTTTTCATTTATCCCACATGTTCCTGTGATCTCGTTTTCCTTAGTTCCCTTGATTAGTTTATTCTGTTCACCTGTGTTCGTTAATAATCTCATTAGTTCCCTCGTTTAGTTTCTGTATAAGTTCTCCCTGTTCTGTTCAGTCCCTTGCCTTTTCACCAGAGTTTCACCAGTATTTCTTCTGTGGATTTATTAAAGGACTGTTATTTGGAATTCTCCGTCACCTTGTGCTCCTTACAGCACCAACACGTGACAGAACAACCAGACACACAAAAGTGTTACACGCAGCATTTGTATTCCCGTTTCTTTTCTGGTTTTGAAAGTGTTTTTTGTATGGATCATCCTGAGTATCTCCTTCTCCGGTTGGAGCAAGGGGATCTGTAAAAATTCTCCCTGTTCTGTTCAGTCCTTTGCCGGTTATTGTGTGATGTTAGATGTTGGTTGTGCTGCATTTTTCCTGAGTTTCTCCAGTGTTTCTTCTGTGGATTTATTAAAGGACTGTTATTTGGAATTCTCCGTCACCTTGTGCTCCTTACAGCACCAACACGTGACAGAACAACCAGACACACAAAAGTGTTACACGCAGCATTTGTATTCCCGTTTCTTTTCTGGTTTTGAAAGTGTTTTTTGTATGGATCATCCTGAGTATCTCCTTCTCCGGTTGGAGCAAGGGGATCTACCTCTTGAGGTCCACACGGTGATCTTTGTTGAGCCAACGATACCAGCTACCCTGACAACTGCCTCTGCACATTCTATCAGACGAGCCTGAACACCGCTTGCAGAGCGTGGTTGTCCGGATGTGGACCTCAAGAGGATTTCGCCGCCTTTGAGGAGTGGGTGCTGGTGAGCAATGACTCGCCATTCACCATCGGCTTCGCCGGCCCCACTCCAGACCCAGAGCCCAGGCAATCAGGAGCGACTGAGCTGAGGATCGCCCCGGAGCACGAGGGCAAGGAGGAATGCCCCGCCCACTGTACCACCGCTGAGGGTGAGCAAGACCAGGTGTAGTTAATTGGTGCTCAGTGACCCATTTTTGTGTTGATTTTGATATTTGTTCTTGGATCATTGTCCTGTTGGAAGATCCAACCATTATAAGATTTCTAGCAGGGACAGTCAGGTTTTGATTTTTTATCTATAATTGTATAATTATCTATACAGTATTTTGCCCCATGATGCCATCGATCTGAACAAGATGCCCAGGACCTCCGGCAGAAAAAGACCCCGCATTCATCTTCCATCATTTCAGTCTCTTCTAAGTCATTCTTTTCTTGCTTTAACACATTTCACACACATTGCAAAGAAATAGATTAGTTTAAGTGTCTTATATTTGTCCAATAAAGTCTCGTTTGTTTTTAAAGAGAAGTATCTTGTGCTTACAAGTTAATGGCTTTGGATATACTTCTTTCTTTAGATATTAATATTTGTTGCAGCGTTGATTGTTATGGTCTGCTTAATTGCTGGCCGATTAATTTGATCAGCTGTAAAACAGTGATTCTCTCAAAATTCCCTACAATATCATTATTAATTCCCTTTGAGCCAAATTTACCTGTTTCCCTTACACATTTTACTCTGCAATAGTCAAAGTACACCCAATTGCAAATCCTCCAGATTGAGACCGATTACAGCTGAGCATTAATGCAAATTGTGCTCTTGGCATTCAGTAAAGATAACATAACTTCCTATCTTTGCAGAAGAGATATAAGGCAGTGCACTGTCCTGCAAATCAATTCAAGTGCACGGGCATAATATTTTCAGGGGGTTTCTTGCTGTTGAGTTTGCCATCCTCGAGCTGACTCCTGAGGGAAACCTGTGGAAAAATGTTTTACGCCTTGCGTTTGGTTTTGGTTAAACTTTATCTATCAGGAGTAGTGCTGTCAAACGATTATCGGATCCAACATAAATGTGTTTGTTTACATGTGTGTACTATGTATATTTATGTATATATAAATACACACACGTGGATGTGTATATATTTAAGAAAAATGTTTTGTTTATATATAATAATAATATATTTATATATAAATTATATATGAATATAAATATTTATATACATGTAAATATTTTTAAAATGGTTTGTGTATTTATATATACATAATAATTATACACAGTACATAGTGTTAATTAGTAGTACTTAATTGTATAATTTTACTGTAAAAATCACAAATTAAAGTGTAACCAGGTGGCATTTGTAATTAGTCTCACTGCAACCACAGTTAATTGTGTTTCCCTTGACGGCAGAGTGACAGTGTCTTCAGTGATGCTCCTCCCACACCGGCCATGTACATGTATGTTTATGTATTTACATAATAAATATACACAGTACACATATTATGTAAACAAACACTTTTATTTTGAATGCGATTAATCGTTAAACAACACTAATCAGGAGGAGGAAAAAAAGGCATATTTTGGAGAGAGCATCAACTTTTAGGCCACATCCACACAAAGCCGGAGCTTTCCCTATCCGATCTTATTTTTTTAACATTCAATTATGATTATATTATGTACAATGCTATTTTATTTCAGTCATCCACTCAAAACCCATACGGTTCGCTGAACCCACAAGTGCCTGTCCTCAGGTTGTACTTGGATGGAGAAAGTGACCTTAGGCCGGACTTTCGGCTGAGCTGGCAAACCCTGGCCAACCTCATTGCCACTCTTCATGAGGACCATGACCATGGATGGGGCCAAGACATTGACATTTTGGTCTTCTTATGGCTGGCTGGCACGTGCAACCTCTTACAGAGTTGACATAACCCGATCCACGGCTCACATGAGTCTCTAAGAAGATCCTGAGCTCAAACAGAAAACTATCCACTTGTATCTCCGGAGCATCTTGTAGAAATCTGTGCAGGATTCGCAAACTTGGCAGGCAGTCCAGTCTTCAGCAGTGTCGCTGGCAGTATTGATGGCTGCCACATTATTTCACTCTATACTGCTTCAGGCACTCTGTGATCACCAAGGTAAATACCTGGACATTTCTGTGGGTTATCCAGGATCTGTGCATGACTCCAGAGTGCTTATGAACAGCCCACTCTATTCAAAGGCACCACACCCACCAGAGGGATACCACATTGTAGGAGACGTTGTTTTTCCCTGCCTAAGCCATCCAATCTCTCTTATTACACCATAGGGTGAATTCGGGTAATCTGGGACATGTTTTGCAAATTTTATTTATTTCGATATCTATCCAACACATTAGTTCAACAAATTGGACTTTTCTGAAATCCCTAAGATGTTTTCTATCCACACCAGAAGAATGTAGATATTATACCCAGAGGAGACATGCCACACATATTAGTGTTTTTGTGCCAAAAAAAAAAAAAGGAATTCTGCCTGAATATTCACCTATATTCACCATACTTCATGCACGCCAAACACAATATCACCAATTTTTAAAAAGCATTATGAAAAAAATGACAAGTACAGAAATCTCAATAACAAAATGTTTATTCCTGTAAAGATTCAGTCGACTGAAGGCGAGTGTAGTGAAGAACCCAAGTGCAGTTTATTTACGGGTGATCCAAACAGACGAAGACTAAATACACAGACTTGACGAGGCATGAACAGACTAGACTCACCGACAGCGGGTTACAACGTCAATACATGACCAGAGACAATGGCAACATGATGGCTACTTATAGCAAACAAGATGGTCACATGACAAGAACAAACCAATGGGAAACAAGACACATGACTAGGACAACCAATGAGAACATAACACAGACAAGGGAATCACATGACTAGACAATAACCAATGAGAGCATGACACATACACAAGGCAGAGATACATGAGGGCAAGGGAAGCATGACACTAACAGGGTGAAACAATTACAAAATAAAAAGACATGAAAATATGAACATGAAACAAAACCCAAAACAAAACTCCACATTACAATTCCAATATCAGGAAAAATAATTTCTATCTCTACACAGTATCAACGATCTACTGTGTTAATGTATTTAAATTAATTTAAAACTGCTACAATTATTTAACATTGTATTAACATGTTTCAAAAATCAACTAAAATTTAAGCAACAGCAAGCAACAATGTGATTAACGGATTATTAATTCGGTTATTCAAGTTCTCCATTCTATTAAAATTGGGGCTACTCGGGGAACAGACACTCCTTGCAGGTGAGAGACCCATCGTCATTTATCACACCATTATTTCTGCACATGTTTCGTGATACCAATGTCTGCAAACCGCACAGGACAGCCACTCTTCGGCGCTTTTGGGATCATCTCTGTGCGTGTGTGTGTGTACAGAACATTTTCAACTGGCTTGGGTGCAGATCCCCCTTCTGTTCAGTGGTTTGAACCATTGTATATACTAAACTAACTGAATTTGGTAAATTAAATTAATGGTTTACTTCATCCTGATACCTTTGCTTGCTATTGGAATACGTTTCCCAAATTCCATCTCTGTGGCTCTAGCTAGCTGGTTTAGCTAGCTGCGAGCTACTGTGAACTTATGCTAATGTTACAACCTCCAGTAGTCCACTTTACCACCCATTTCTCATTATGGCATATATTAGCCCTTGTCGCTTATAAAGTCCCTAAATGCATATTTCCCCCATTTGAAGAGTGTCCCAGATTACCCAAAGCATGCTGTCCCACATTCTCAATCACATTTTATAATGTGGGACAACAAAAAAATGTTTGAAAGAAAAAAAAACTAAAACACATTTTCAACACTTTAATACATATTTTGTTGCTTGAATAGGTCACAAACGTAATTTGACAACAATTAGGAACATTGTCTTATTTATGACAGATTTATGTCCTTAATATTAGGCCCTGTCCACACGAACGTGGGTATATTCAAAACCGCAGGTTTTTCTACGCGATTCGGCCGTTCGTCCACACGCTAATGCAGCACTAGGTCACTGAAACCAAACATTTGTGAAAATCCTTGCCCGGGTGAAGATTTTCAAAAATTCTGGTTGCAGTGTTATCGTGTAGATAGCGAAACCGGAGATTTTGGCTTTTGACGTTGGAGCCTGTGCTGTTATCTCCGTCCTACTGGAAACTTTTTCAGGCTTCTGATTGGTCAACATGGCTTTACGGTTGAGATTATATCGCCACCTGCTGACTTGGCATGCTCTTGACAGTGCTTCATAGCTTGTGTTTGCGTTTTCATGTGGACGGAGATTTTTTTAAAAACAGAAGGAAAAACTCTGTTTATAAAAATACCCGTGTACATGTGGACATGGCCTTAATCTAGTCAGATCACCCACCTAGCTCGATGTGGTGACAGCAGCGGCAATCCACCTGTCACTCAAGTGGCCACACCCTTCATTATGCAGAACTTTAAGGCTTAATATAATTTAAACGGATGAGTTATAAAACAATTCACCCCCCTCACAGTTGTCATGAAGGGCAAAATTAGCTATATAGACCAAAATAATTGTTTTAACCAGGCTGTAAACATGTTTTTTTCTGCTGTAAAGTTGGGCATTTTAACATGGGGAGTCTATGGGACTGACTCTCTTTTGCAGCCAGCCTCTAGCGGCCAGTTGATGAATTACAGTTTAAGTCACTTCCGTGTTGGCTTCACGAGAGAGAGCGGGAGGTTGCCGCTTGGTTTGGACCCATATGACAGTAGGTTGAAATATTAATGTTTTTGTTTGTTAGCATGAATTAATCTTTTTAAAAAACAACAACACACAGCTTCTCTACATTTTTTTTCTAAAATTGAAAGTAGTCTCTCCTCCCTGACTTCTTCCCTTCTCATTCTCTCCTCTGTCCTCTAGTGATGCAAAGTCTGATTCATTTCCACGAACCGGTTCTTTTCGGACAGATCGGTTCATTGAACAGGTTCAAAAAGCCGATGAATCGGTTCCTGACGTCATCAAGCAATGATGTCACTACGCATTTCTTTTCTAACAACTCAGTGCCATGTTGTATCAATTAAACATTCAAAAAGTATAAAGAAAGAATATACCTTTCTTATAAACTGCTTGATTTCACTTAAACAACTTAAAATATGATCTGCATTAGGGCTGCACGATATTATCGTTTCAGCATCGTCATGGCGATGTGCGCAATAGTCAGCAGGAGGTGCAATGCAGGGCAAAACATACATATTTTGTTTGTTTCAACATACATCAAACTTTAAACATTAAATCTCAATCAAAATGATGGTTTGTCTGGGCCATCACGTCCCACTCTTTATTTTCTCATTCATGCATGTTTCTTTATTACTCTTAGGTGTATATAACGTGGATATATTTGCATACCACTAAATTAATCGATGTAGCAAAATCTCTAACAATAGACACTTTATACCGTGGTAACGATATCTACCATCATACCGCCCAGCCCTACTGTCGACGTGCATTTCTGGCATCTATTTATGGACTCGGTGAAGCACTACGCTATTTCATGACATCCATATGTTCAGATTGGTGTGTTTAGGCATGTGCTTCAGACACCAGCTCACACAGTAGTGTTCCCGTAGCGTCAATGCCAAAATAATATCTTATTTGTGTTACTGTTAGATTTCTATAGAAGATTTCCGACCACTCAGATGCCGAATCCTACCAGCAAATATCCATTTTGTCAACCAGTAAAACCTGTCAACAGCAAGTCTTGTCTGGTAACCAAAGCAAATTTGACAAGAGCAGAAAGCAGGAGACAAAGTGATGGTAAAATTGAGCAGAGTTGGTTTATTGAATAATCTTAGTATGTTTCAATGCTCAGACTTCATCTAATCAGTACAAATCCAACAAGTGTTATTTTGTTACGAAACCCCACAATCATAAGATAGAAAGGAAATAATAAGTAATATAAAAACATAAAATGACATAAATGAAGAATAAAAAAATGATGAATAAATTATGTCATAAAATGTGATTAAATGATAAATCAAATGACAACTACATGAATGACTAATGATTATAAAAATTACATTTGTTTGCATGTTTGCTGATGGTTGCTCTCTTTAAGTAACACACACCCACACGTCGCCGATGAGAATTCCTAAATGCATCACATTTCAATTACCGTGAATGGTGATTGCTTATTTATTTGTTTTTATTTTGTATAGACATCCAATTCTTGGTGTAAGTGTATAATACTTTGTATTATTTCCATCCAGATGACCATTTTCACTAAAATCCTTACAGTTACTGTAGCAATGATTTTGTTTATGGAGTTATGTTGTGATGTGGATCCAAATAGCCCAGTTAAAAAGTATATATATATATTTCCCACGGATGTTCTCTCAGATGGCCACGCTGTTGGGGATTCTGTCTGGAGACAGATACCAATAGGGCAATTTCAGTTTTTCATTTCGGCTCTTGATGATGTTGGTCACTTCAACTAATTTCTCGCTGAAAGTCTTAGTGGCTTCCAAGACTGGTTGCTCAGTGAAGTAGTTATCTGGATACACACCTAAAAACAGCTGGGGGGGGGGTTGGACAAAATACTATGTTTTCTTTGTTTTGTGTTGCAAGTATATTCAAACTAGTTATGAATAATCAGTCATCAAACCTCGTCGTCCTGGAACTGACTTAAGGCCCAAACTGCTCCTAGATGCCAACTGGCACGTCCACGGTCCGGCAGACTCTCCATGATGTACTTCATATCCACCTGGCCCTTCTGTGTGGGAGGAGGCTTCCTCATGGTGGAAGGGCTGTTTGGGACCCAGGCAAACCAGTCATACTGGAACACAGGCAGGCACACAGATATCAGCCTATAGATGCTAACCCAGGCATAGTTTAGATTCATCCAGAAAAGTCTTTGTAACCCCACCTGTCCGAAGTTGACAGCAGCATGGTGTGCTGAAGCTGTGAAAATCACAACAGTCAGGTACTCGACCAACTGCTCCTGGGTTTTCAGGGAATCTGGAAACTCTGTGAACATTGGTAACATTTTAAACTTGATATGCAATGAAATGTGACTTTTTACGCCATGCAAACACAATGCATATGCAATCATAAAAACATGCACACTTATAGTAAATTGATTCTGTACTCACCACAATTCTGGGGACAGTACTTCATACCGGAGGAGCAGACATCTTGAACAAATGCCTGGATCTCCTCGTCCTCCTGAACGGACTCGTCACTGCCGTAGTAGATCCTGACCACATCAGAAACGAAACTGGAGGAAGATCAGCAAATTCAAAAATAAATCCTGGCGTCAAATGCTTTACTAATGACTTCATTGTCATTAAATCTCACCAGTAGCATTTGAACATCTGTACATTTTTTGTGTATTTTATCAGTTACCTTTTCACTGCCTCCCAGACCATCATGCCATCATCTCTGTAGTAGTAGTCGGGCAGGTCGTCCTTGTTGTCCGCTCTTCGAGCTTTCACGGACTCAGGGAAGCACAGGGACTTGTAGGTTAAAGTCTTCATGGCCTTATGAATCACTTCGACAACTGCAATTCCACCGGTGCCGTTAGCCTTTGAGGTAGGACACTAGTGATTATTTTTCTGTCTCAGATTACATCTTCTAAATGCTTGTTTAAAGAAGTGCAGTGAATTTGAAGCCAGAGCCTACAGCTAGTAGGGGTGGGGAAAAAAATCGATGCAGCATAACATTATATTCAAGTCTAATGGGGTTTTGGTTTTGGGCTGTTGTAGCACCTCTACATATTAATATTTAATTTACGTCAGTACCATGTGAAAAGTGAAAGGAATTATTAAGCATGTCAAATTTTTTATCTCTTAAAACTTATGTTAACTCCATCTCCCATAATGCTGTACTGGACTCGTTTGTGATTTCCTGGTTTCTTCATGTCTGGTCAGTGCATTTGATGCACAAGGAGGTAGGAAGCATTGATCAGGAGGTTTTGTTCTCTTTGGGACTGGTTTCAACTGTCCACCATGGTCCTGCAGCAAAACCCCACCCAGACCGCAGTTGCTGGCATCTGTACTGATGACTGTGGGCTTCGTAACATCATAGAATGCAAGTACGGGAGCTTCTGTGACGACTAGGCGTTTTACATTTACAATATGGGTTAACTCACCCAGGAAGTTTATTACATCGCTGCAGCCAAAAGAGACCCCCTTTCCTGCATTTGTGGCACTCAGCACTTTTTGCTGGACATATTTCCCCTTTTCAATGATTCTTCCCACATCTTTTACATTTCCCCTCAGTCACATGTTCTGTCTGCTTTCGTTTTGAGCCACAGAGCTGTCTGCCTCTCACACTATGGTGGGATTTTCCCCTGGTGCTGACAACCTCGCTGACGTGAGCACTCGCTTTGGCAGCCTGCTCACTAACATATCCATGGAGTTGTTCTGACCGCCTCACGAGCTCTACGGCATTTCTGAGTGCCATGTCGGCCATTAATTGAAGCCTTTCAGATAGCCTTTGGTCCTGAATCTCAATCACGAGCATGTTGTGAATATTTTCATCTTTGGCATCACCAAAGTGTTCGTTAGCTTGTGGAGGCAAGGAATATATTCCTATATTTGAGCCCTCAGATGGAATCGTGCATGTTCTTGAATAACGTTAACTTTGGGTACAGTATTGTGGCTTAAGTATCATGATAATATTGTATTGTGGCTTCTCTGGTGATTTCCACCCCTAACAGGTAGACAGGTTAAAACTGTATGCATCTCCAGACCTTAAAGTCAGGTGAACGAAGCAGAGACATCAGAGATAAACACGAATAGAAAAGTTGTGTTTCCTTACAAGGTACTGTTTATGCAGGGTTAAAGATACCTTATCAAAGAGCCCAGATTCACAGATGAGTTTTTCACGAGCTGCAGTGTTGATGGCAATGGTGAAACGGACATGAGGTATCAGCAACTGTATGGAGAAAATTAAGCGTTTAAAAATAAGCCTGGCAGCAAGACACTGAAAGCAACAAACCACTCTAGGCCACACATTTCAGTGTTTGTACCACAGGTAAGGGGCTTCATGCCAAAATCATTGTAACACCCTGCCTTGAGTGCCTTTTTGCTTTTATAGCAAGAGCAATATGATAAAGGACACCAATGTGTTTTACAATGATTTGAACACTTCATCCAATCAGAATTCAGAACTGGAAAATGTACGTAGCATGTTATACCCTTGAGATACTTTGTCAATTTGATTAATCATCTCTGTAGTAGTAGTCGGGCAGGTCGTCCTTGTTGTCCGCTCTTCGAGCTTTCACGGACTCAGGGAAGCACAGGGACTTGTAGGTTAAAGTCTTCATGGCCTTATGAATCACTTCGACAACTGCAATTCCACCGGTGCCGTTAGCCTTTGAGGTAGGACACTAGTGATTATTTTTCTGTCTCAGATTACATCTTCTAAATGCTTGTTTAAAGAAGTGCAGTGAATTTGAAGCCAGAGCCTACAGCTAGTAGGGGTGGGGAAAAAAATCGATGCAGCATAACATTATATTCAAGTCTAATGGGGTTTTGGTTTTGGGCTGTTGTAGCACCTCTACATATTAATATTTAATTTACGTCAGTACCATGTGAAAAGTGAAAGGAATTATTAAGCATGTCAAATTTTTTATCTCTTAAAACTTATGTTAACTCCATCTCCCATAATGCTGTACTGGACTCGTTTGTGATTTCCTGGTTTCTTCATGTCTGGTCAGTGCATTTGATGCACAAGGAGGTAGGAAGCATTGATCAGGAGGTTTTGTTCTCTTTGGGACTGGTTTCAACTGTCCACCATGGTCCTGCAGCAAAACCCCACCCAGACCGCAGTTGCTGGCATCTGTACTGATGACTGTGGGCTTCGTAACATCATAGAATGCAAGTACGGGAGCTTCTGTGACGACTAGGCGTTTTACATTTACAATATGGGTTAACTCACCCAGGAAGTTTATTACATCGCTGCAGCCAAAAGAGACCCCCTTTCCTGCATTTGTGGCACTCAGCACTTTTTGCTGGACATATTTCCCCTTTTCAATGATTCTTCCCACATCTTTTACATTTCCCCTCAGTCACATGTTCTGTCTGCTTTCGTTTTGAGCCACAGAGCTGTCTGCCTCTCACACTATGGTGGGATTTTCCCCTGGTGCTGACAACCTCGCTGACGTGAGCACTCGCTTTGGCAGCCTGCTCACTAACATATCCATGGAGTTGTTCTGACCGCCTCACGAGCTCTACGGCATTTCTGAGTGCCATGTCGGCCATTAATTGAAGCCTTTCAGATAGCCTTTGGTCCTGAATCTCAATCACGAGCATGTTGTGAATATTTTCATCTTTGGCATCACCAAAGTGTTCGTTAGCTTGTGGAGGCAAGGAATATATTCCTATATTTGAGCCCTCAGATGGAATCGTGCATGTTCTTGAATAACGTTAACTTTGGGTACAGTATTGTGGCTTAAGTATCATGATAATATTGTATTGTGGCTTCTCTGGTGATTTCCACCCCTAACAGGTAGACAGGTTAAAACTGTATGCATCTCCAGACCTTAAAGTCAGGTGAACGAAGCAGAGACATCAGAGATAAACACGAATAGAAAAGTTGTGTTTCCTTACAAGGTACTGTTTATGCAGGGTTAAAGATACCTTATCAAAGAGCCCAGATTCACAGATGAGTTTTTCACGAGCTGCAGTGTTGATGGCAATGGTGAAACGGACATGAGGTATCAGCAACTGTATGGAGAAAATTAAGCGTTTAAAAATAAGCCTGGCAGCAAGACACTGAAAGCAACAAACCACTCTAGGCCACACATTTCAGTGTTTGTACCACAGGTAAGGGGCTTCATGCCAAAATCATTGTAACACCCTGCCTTGAGTGCCTTTTTGCTTTTATAGCAAGAGCAATATGATAAAGGACACCAATGTGTTTTACAATGATTTGAACACTTCATCCAATCAGAATTCAGAACTGGAAAATGTACGTAGCATGTTATACCCTTGAGATACTTTGTCAATTTGATTAATCAAGGGCACAAAAACCATGATTGGATCCTGGCAGGTCAGGAACCTGTGTGTAATCTTCTACTGTAAAAACACAGGCACTAAATGGGTTAAGACGTGCTTTATCTGGACATTAAATAATGGCGTATACAAGTAAACCGAATATCACAAACCTTAGTAAATCATGTTGCGTAATTCATTTAAATAATCTCCCATAAATTTAGTCTGAAAGGGAGACTCCTAAAAATGCATATGCCACTGCATCCATGCCTTTTCATCACTAATGTTTCACTGCATGTCTTTAGTAAAACCTGACAATACATTTTTAACGTCAAAAACGTTACCTCTAAATCTCATAGCAATGAAAACGTTAAAGAATGCTACCTTGTATATGGGATGGACTGCAGAGAGCTGTCTGTACATGGCTATGGCAAAAACCTCAGAGGTCAGATGCGTCCTGAGAAGGTGTGTTTCCAGCTGGTGTACATTGAAGTCGGAGCATTTCACCCACATCTTGGCCAGCATCCAGTCGTACTGATTATCGCTCGGGAGAAAGACTGTGTTCCCCACCCCTGCGGTGGTCTGACGGCTGAGCTGTTAAGTAAGTATTTGGTAAAAACTCCAACGCTTAGTTCAAGCACCAACTTTTTAAGTACTCTTTTCCGAAATTATTTCTGCAGGCACCTGAATAGCAATCGGTATGATTTCATTCTGGCTGTTCTTGTACAGTAGGCAGAAGGGAGCAGCCAAATACTGCTGGGTATCTGGGTCTGTGGCATTGGCTTGCACTCCCTCCAGTACTGCATAGTCTGCTATGTAGATGTTTCCTGCCTGTAACAGAGAGATATTTAGCATTGGACACTGGAGAATTTCTATTCCATTCACATCCAGAATTGACCACTGCTACAGCTTTCCAAAATCCAAAGTAAACTCCAGTACATCCAGAATTCTGCTGCAGCCTGCTCACTCACCGCTTGTCCTCCAAAAGCTTCATTGGCTTCCTGTCCCACAATGGATCTATTTTCATCTACAAAGCCCCCTATAACCAGAACTCTCCGATGTGCTTCATCACCACACGTCGTCCCATAATCTCTGCTCCTCTGTGACCAATTTACTCGAAACTCGTCTTTTTAGGATTGCTTTTAATTTGTGATTGATCTGATGCATTACAAGTTGTTTTTATGCATATTTTTTAACCCATGTAAAGTGCTCTATAAATAAAACGTATTCTTTTTATTTTTGTAAGTGTTGTTTCGTTTTTCTTCTGACCTTTAATTCCTCCTGTAGTGTGAGACCTCTATCCAGGGAGCTTTCCACCATCTCCTGTGTGACTGCAAAGTTGTCTGGAAGATTCATGCACTTACTGATCATCACAGGATTGCAGCCGTTCAAGAACTGATAGCCAAACATCAAGTCCTCGTTCCAGTTCTGCATCACATGCTCTGTCAAAGGGAATAATAGAGTCAGTGAGTTTAGGAGTATGCAAACAATGTGTGTACACTCAGTCAAAGGACAGCTTGTTTTAGTATTAGAGAAAAGTGAATAAAAAAGAACTAAGGAAGAAACAATTCAAACCTGACACAGTGTTCTTGATTTTCACAAATATTTTTCCAAAATCTGCAATATCGGTCCAAGAGGACTGGAACAACCTCATAAGTTCATTAAGACCAAGATTCCCAATCCTGAAAGAGAAGATCATGGCAAGAACAATACAACTGAATGCTCATAATGTCTGGTTCAGTTTCAGCTGCACTTTGTGTATTTTGAGATATTTCCTGGCATTAGTCACAGGAAATCAATAACAGGCATATCTGTTGGTGATACGTGCAAAGAGATGAACGCAAACGGTGTAACCTACGCTTTAAGGTAATTCAAAGAGAAGTCCACAGTTTTTGCAGTTTCAAACTGAATGTCCAAAGGAAGTTCAGTGCCTGTGTTGGCATCGATGCTCAGGGGGAAACCAGGGCGCCACTCCTTCCACCTTCAAGAAACCGCTAAATTAATCTTTCAGTTATTTGGAGAATTATTTTAGGTGAAATCAAAAGTTTTTATTCTAGTCTAAGTGTATTAACAGTATCGGAGTGTTAAGCATTTTAAACTGTAAAACAAACTGCCAACTGAATCATCTAGGGAAAAATAAAGACAACATTTACAGCCTGTAACTGTGGCATTAAACCTGATTTTTGTTTTGTCTGGATTACAGTTCCATATCCATCTGCATCGAATTAATTGCACTATTTATTTTGTCCTGTTTTCCTGTTCCTCCACTAGGTTTTCATTTGTTTGTATGCTGACCTGTGTCTGGTGTTGGTCTGGTGACATTTTATGCCAAGAGTTTAGAGTTTGGCAATAAAAAAGTAACCGATATAAATATTTGTTGGTCCCCTGTGCAATTCGGGTGTTTTTTCAGATTTTTTTAGGGAAATTTTTCTTATTTGATTTTATTTAGATATTTGTATGTATTTATGTTTTTATAGGAATGTATTGTATGGGTCTGTTTCGCTGCACCTAAATTGCCCGCAAGGGATCTCAATAAAGCTTGACCTTGACCTTTATTGTAACTGTGGCATCAAACCTGAACAGTAGTTGTCTGGATTCCAGTTCCATGCGCCTGTACTCTTTCATATTATCATCCTGAGGCAATCGACCTAAATGTACATGCACAAATACATACATAATTACACACAAACGACAGTATTTGTGACACGCTTCATTCAGTCCAGATAGGACTCACCCTTGCCATCTCGAAGAACCACTTCCTTTTCATTGGCTATCCAGCGATAACAGGGGAACTCGACGCGCTCTCCAGAGGGAGTCGTCACATTGATGCATCTGCAGTACCACTGATCATTGAACAAGAATTCCTCCTTTTCAAGTTTCACCAGCTCTATGTCTCCAATGATCTCCTTCGTACTGATGTCGACAGATACCACCTTTAACAACAGCTTCTGTTAGCCATAACTGAATCACACGGGTTGTGTGCAAAAATTAAAGAGGGTTTAGGGAACAGAAGAATCATGGCAGATGAATCCAAAAATACCACCCTAATTATCACTGGATTTGTGATTATAATATAAAATTTGATTATCTGACAGAGGGATTTAAATTACTGTGAATAAAGTGTAGAAGCGAGGAAGTTTGTGGAAGCTTTGATAGGGAAAAATGGGCAGTGTTGGGGAATAAAGCAATAAGCCCCAAGAAGCCGTGGTTTACAGTGAATTTATAACGGCTAGGGGGTGTTGTTAGGCACGACGCGAAGCATTTATAAAACGGTTATTCCATATATGTAGCAGGGTTTCCCAAAATAAAACAAAGCAAATAAAATGTAATATTAATAAAAACAGTATTCTTCCGCCAAACAATGTAGCTCCTCAGAAATGGTTGTGGTTCCAACAAAGCGGTTGCCGAGCAACACACAAAGTAAACAAAGGTGTATGTTTGTAGCGTAATTTACAACAGCTTCGAACGCGGCTCAGCCAATCAGAATCAAGCACCGGAACTCTCCGTTTTATAGTTACTTTTAAAAGTAATGCATTACAATGTAGTGACTAATTACGTTACTTAGTTACTTTTTATGGAAAGTAATGCGTTACGTTACTTTTTCTCATCTGCCTTGGCCTCATTTTTCTCTCTTCAGAAAAAAAAGAAAATAAACACAAATGTTATTTTTGTTTATTAGTATGGTTGATCATCGAAGGACAACAGTAAAGATACTGGTTAATAAAATGGAATTAAATACATATTTGTGTTATTTAACATGTTTGCGTCATGTCCTGACGCATGATGTCCTTCATTTTGAGGAGTATTGAATCTGTTTTTGTGCGAATGAGATGAGTAAATACATGTTGACATTAGTCTAGAACTACAGTATCATCATGTTCACACAGCACACACAACGCCTCCTGATTCCTCTCAACATGAGGACAGGAGAGCTGTCAATCAATACATGGAAAACAAAGTAACTGGTGTTACTTATTTGAAAAGTAACTTTCTTGTCAATTAAAAAGTAATGTTACTTGAAAAAAGTAATCTGATTACGTTACTTGTAATGAAACTGAAAGCGGGGTTATAATATTGCATTTAATGACAGCCACAATTAAATGAGAGTGATAAAATATATCTGATAAGCATTAGACATCAATAAATTAATGAAATAGCTTCGTTTAAGTGGTGAACAACCTGTACTGTTCAATACAGTACATAGCTGTTTCCACTGAATTTGCAAGGGGAAAAACAATTCTTACCGATCCTCTTGCAAAACGGTCAAAGAAGGATTTGTCCAGTAGAGTCTGGTCACTGCATGTCTCCGTGCCCACCAGCGTCAGGTAAATGTAATCAATTGACCCAGCAAACTCCTGATTGCCAGTGGTGACAGACACCGTGTACGTGAACATCCTGATCACATGTGAGCACAAGTACAACAGACTGTCGTCTGTCTTCTCTCACAGCTGTTTTGGGGTGTGGTCTATCAGTATAACTTGTGATCTTTATCAAGAGATGGAAACACCAACACTGTACAATTCTTTAATCAATTCCTTCATATTTATGCTTTCTTTAAAATGTTTAAAATTCAAAAATTTGACTTTTTTTTATACAATATTACTGTAGAAATTTAGCAAATTTCTGTCTTATTCAGTTTTGTACTGTGCTAGGTTTTAAACTTGAGTTTAACAGTTTGGAAAACAGTATGTAAACGTGCAAATTGGCTTGTATAGTACATAAAGTTTTGGTGGTGTTTGTGTCGAAGTGAGAAAATAATTCATGTAATTTGACCGATGTCGTCAATGAATGCATTTTATGCCAAAACAATAATAAATGATTCACAGTTTAACCCACATAGACTGATGTTCCGTGTTGGGGGTAACACGTTACAAGTAACTCAATGTAATATAGATTAATGCTGTAAAATATTAAAATAAATGTCTAATACTTATAGGGGAGAGTGGGCTAAGATTAGCCATTTTTTTACTGATGTGGTCCTCAAGGGAAAATGACGCAGAAATACACAGAAAGTATCTATCCTAATGAAAGTATTCCTATCATTTTAAATGATCAGAATGTATCTATGACAAAGGGTTCTAAAAATATGGCTTCTTATAAAAAAAAGGGTTCTCATGGCTTTGGCCTCAGTTTGCCCCGGGTTAGGGGTAAGTTGACCCGAGTCGAGTCAGTGGGTAAGATGCACCATCTGGCCAAATCTGATTCAAACCCATGTGAAATAAATAACAATTTAAAAACTAATTTAATAATTTCCTTTTACAAACAGTCATATTTCTTTTCATAAAGTTAACTTTAACAACATGTTGAACACCAAAGTTGTAGCCTTCCTAAAAACAGACTAAGCCGAGAGTTTGTTGGCCGTTAGGGACTACAGGTGGAAAGATATATCTGATTATAATGTGATGAAAAGCATTTTCTGCTTCTTATCAGAGAAGGATTTGGTGCACTTGTACACTGTCCCTATCAAATAAACTACAAATAA
>NW_015536486.1:96741-96878 GCF_001515605.1 Sinocyclocheilus anshuiensis
GTTTTGAAAGGATGTATTTTACCAAAACTACCAAAACTGTTCCTATCCTGTAATAAAATAACAAAACTCACTAATCTGAAGATAGGATCTACGAGAAAAACGAGAAAACAACAGATGGCCCAATCTCATGGCTCCCC
>NW_015536486.1:103295-117149 GCF_001515605.1 Sinocyclocheilus anshuiensis
ACCCGAGTCGAGTCAGTGGGTAAGATGCACCATCTGGGTGTAAAATGACCATCTGACCAAATCTGATTCAAACCCATGTGAAATAAATAACAATTTAAAAACTAATTTAATAATTTCCTTTTACAAACAGTCATATTTCTTTTCATAAAGTTAACTTTAACAACATGTTGAACACCAAAGTTGTAGCCTTCCTAAAAACAGACTAAGCCGAGAGTTTGTTGGCCGTTAGGGACTACAGGTGGAAAGATATATCTGATTATAATGTGATGAAAAGCATTTTCTGCTTCTTATCAGAGAAGGATTTGGTGCACTTGTACACTGTCCCTATCAAATAAACTACAAATAACATGTATATATGATCAACTAAACCAGTAATATCACATTAAAACACCAGTTTATAATTCAGAGATTTAACTTAACTACAGTGCCTTATGGTGGGGTAAGTTAAAATGCTGACTCAATTTACCCCACAGCATTTGGCTCACTTTGCCCCAAAGCTGCCATTTTGGAAAAAAATAGCTACTGTAGCTTACCAGTTCAGGCTAATATTTAACTAAATGGTTTTATATGTTGCTAAATCACCTATATGTATCACAAATAGTTGTAGACCTGGATAAATTTGCTTTGATGTACCAACCATTACATCTGTTATGCTAAAATTTTACTCTGACAAGCCAAAAACCGTTTTTAAAGTAAATGGGTGCCTTCCATTCACCCCATGTGTTTCTCCTTATCACAGTCTGGCAGAAATGATGAGTGGTTCCAAAATACATGGTCACATAACAGTAAAAGTGTACAGTTGTGAAAGGATGGATTTTACCAAAACTGAATTCAAGATTCCTATCCTGTAATAAAATAACAAAACTCACTAATCTGAAGATAGGATCTACGAGAAAACGCACAGAACAACAGCTGGCCCAATCTCATCTCATCCCCCCCCCATGCTGAGTTCCTGACTCCTCACACCCTCTCCTTCCCCTCAGGTCTCAGTCAGTCATGCAAATTTCACAAATCTATTGTTTCTATGTGTGGTCAATGTAAATACTTCAGGTGCGACTGGTTAGGTGGTTTCACTCTCGCATCAACAGAACAGGCAAGAATAAACTAAACAAAACCTGTTCTTCTGATGTGGGAGATGCCCCAATAAAGATCTTTGATAACCATTTGTTTTCATCCCCAAAACTTGGTGTGTGACCTTTTGGGTTACGAGACCCTAACAAACCAAAAGGTCTTTTATGTAAGTAGATTAATGTATAGTGGTATTTCCGCAAATCTGCGTTCAGGACGGCTCATACTGAAGCACCAATGGAAGAACCATGGGGAACACCATGAGGGGCTTCTGATTTCTGACTGTCGCAGGCTTAATCACGGTGTAGCTCTCGTTGGTTATAGGGACAAATACACTTTTTGTTATGAGCATGCAGGGTGTAGCTCACTTAAAGGTATTATACCCACTCTGCATCCTCCGAGTAAGTTCAGAACTGACGAGTTTGTGCCCGTGGGTTCACTATCGGCCGAGTGCAATTCCTGGGCGATACCTGGTCCCTAATGAACGAATAATTGAAAGTATGGGATTTCCAGAATAGGGTGGATTCTTACAGTTGCCAAGATACAGGAGGTGGGTAAACTTACCCACTGGCTCAACTTACCCCACTCTCCCCTACTTCCATTGACGATGACCCAGAAGCAGGCTCAGAGAGTGAGGGAGAGCCCACTCTTATCACAACATCTACAGTAAAGTCTGAAATTATTACAGAGTGCGCTGTCTTCTCTTTTAATTGTATATTTGTAACAACTGGATCATTAACAAGCACCCTCCCCCCTAGTGCCCCTTTTTTGGTTTGGGCCACTGCCCCTCAAAATGTCTGTGCACGGCCCTGGTGCGCAGTGTTGCCAACTTAGCGACTTTGTCGATAGATTTAGCGACTTTTAAAAAAAAAAAATAAAAAATAAAAAAGCACCTAGCGACAAATCTAGCGACTTTTTGGACAAACCTTATTTAGTTTCTGAGACGCGCCGGTAATGCCGCACGAGCGGGAGGTTTTGCTTTCCCAGCGCGCACACACCTCTCTCAGCGTCTGCTCTGTTCATCGAGCGGCTGAGAGTAGCAGCGCTTTAGGTTAAACAAGACATTCTGTCACTTCTAAGTCTATTTTACATGCAAATATAGCCGAAATCACAGCACAGCCATTGTCTTTATCTAATGTGTATTTGATTGCATTAGACGACGTCGTGATTATGAATCAGGATTTTTGTGCAGATTAACATCTAACAGAGAGCTAGTAGTCTTAATGGGCCGCATTTCAGTCTCTATTTCATATTCATCCCGTTGTCTTACAACAGAAACAGAAAAATATATCAGTGAAAACGGTTTTATTGAGAATTTGGCTGCATTAAAATACAGCACTGTCAAATTTATTTTTTTGCAAGTGAAATGCATTGTAAATGGTTATTCGCTGTTTATAAGGAAATGTCAGCTTTTTTTTGGCAGTAGCACTTAGCATATGCATGTGTACAGTACAGTGTCTAATAATTGGTCTTCAGTGTTAGACTTTGAGTGAAAAGCCTATGGATAGTTTATGGGGATGCATAAAAGAAAAAAAACATACAGTTGCGAACCCAACCATGCATACACAAACAAACAAAACAAAACAAAACTCAAACTTGCAAGCACGACCATGCACACTCATACACGTGCACACACATTTACTCACAAATATTAATAAATCACACTCACTCAAATCACCTCTCTCTCTCTCACACACACACAGAGAGAGATTAATAATGTACATTATGATGATTCAATTATTAATATTTTTTTCTTGTTGTTGTTATTCTTTTGTTAAAAAGGAAAGATCTAACTTAAGGATGTGTTCATGTCCCATAAAGGTGATGCTTGTTTGAAGAATGCCATTTGGTGGCATAGAAACCATTTTACTTGAATTGTTTAATACTTTTTCATGGTTTTCTTCAATGTTTGAGGCATATTGAAACGTACCTAAATACTTTTCATGCTTTTATGTTGGACTAATTTCAGTTACATTTACATCGTAGGCTATGTAGTTAAAATTTGTATTTATTTATTTTAGATTTTTATTGTATTAACAACTCAGCTGTATGTGGACACTTATCGAGTAGAAATGCATATTGCAATTAGTTTTTTTTTTGTTGCAAATAAAACTCCCATAGTCCATAACTAGTTTTAAGTTATTTTAATATATAAATTTATGGAATAAAATCACTGTCAAAAATAATCGTACGTAACTCAAAGCATTTGTGTGTCATTTTAATTTACTCATGCGTAATTTAAAAGTATTGTATGTAATTCTGTTTTTTGTCAGAGTTGGATTCCAAAATCTACGGCCACGACAGTTTACAGATACGAGATTTTGTGTGTTTGTTAGAGTACAACTCCAAAATGTACGACTATGACAGTTTACAGACACAACGCTTGTTTTCACAACAGCTCTGTTACATGCACGACGTGCGAATTGCGACCACGAAGTGCGGTGTGCGAAACGACTGTCAAAAACACGTCATCAT
Source organism: Sinocyclocheilus anshuiensis (assembly GCF_001515605.1). Classification (NCBI taxonomy): domain Eukaryota; kingdom Metazoa; phylum Chordata; class Actinopteri; order Cypriniformes; family Cyprinidae; genus Sinocyclocheilus; species Sinocyclocheilus anshuiensis. Next base: position 106,839 of record NW_015536486.1, read on the forward strand.
TGTCACAGGCATTACTATCCGAGGGAAGATTAATCGATTCCACGAATCGCCACCATTTTAAACCACTGGCGCCAAAATGGCGGATCAGCAGCCAAGCGCTCACTCATCGTCTCAAGTAAGTGATTTTTTTTTTCTTTTTCAAATTCGGACATGTTTAAGGGTTAGTTATCACTAATAACAGAGAGGATTTTGTCTAAGTAATATTAATGTCAGAGTAATTTGACTTACAGGGACCGCTGATGACGCACTTACTAGAACGCCTCAGGTCACGAGTAAGTGCCGTTTTAGATGGCCATCAGCTGAACTTGGACTATTTTCAGTATGTTATCAATCAAGAAGTGTTTATTTTGTCATCAGCCTCCACTATCTTTGATGTGCCAAATGATATTTTGGAGACCGTCAAGAGGTGGCCCCAGTTCTTAAGAGGGAATGTGGTGGTGGACGAGGTCGACCTAAGTTTTTTGTTTCCGAGGAAATGCTGTCCCGGCTCATTGAGATGTCTTTACCAGTTTCTTGTATTGCGAATATTTTAGGAGTAAGCCAGTCAACAATCTTCCGCCGAATGCGTGACTTGGGTTTATCTGTGAAAACTACGTATAGCACCATATCTGACAATCAATTGGATAATGCCATTTCGGCCATCAAAAGAAGACTACCAAATGCTGGATATAGGATGATAAAAGGCTGCCTGCAAGCAGACGGACATAGAGTTCAATGGAACCGCATAAAAGAATCCATGCACAGAGTGGATGACCCTGGAATTTTGGAAAGGATGACACAGCTGGGGTGTATTGTCAGGAGGTCATATTTTGTTCAAAGTCCATTGTCCTTAGTCCACATTGACACGAATCACAAGCTCATAAGGTATTGTCTTATATTTTACCTATGATAGTGTAATGTTATGCAATATTACGTTTAACATGGTTTTACTTTGAAGGTACAACATCATCATATTCGGTGGGATAGATGGGTTCTCACGAAAAGTAAACAGCTTTTTATCTAGCTCTATCCATCTCTCTATCTGTCTGTCTATCCTCAGTCTGATTCTATCTATCTATCTGTCTGTCTGTCTGTCTATCCTCAGTCTGATTTTATCTATCTATCTATCTGTCTGTCTATTCTCAGTCTGATTCTATCCATCTCTCTATCTGTCTGTCTGTCTGTCTATCCTCAGTCTGATTCTATCCATCTCTCTATCTGTCTGTCTGTCTATCCTCAGTCTGATTCTATCTATCTATCTATCTGTCTGTCTGTCTATCCTCAGTCTGATTCTATCTATCTATCTGTCTGTCTATCCTTAGTCTGATACTATCTATCTATCTATCTGTCTGTCTGTCTGTCTATCCTCAGTCTGATTCTATCTATCTATCTGTTTAAATTATTTAATGCAGGGGTTCTCAAACCTATCCATGCAGGACCCCCTGCCCTGCACATTTTGTATGTCTCCCTAATCAGACACACCCAATTTAGTTCTTGCAGTCTCTACTAACGAGCTGATGAGTGGAATCAGGTGTGTTATAAGGGAGACATACAAAAGGTGCAGGGCAGGGGGGCTTCCAGGACAGGTTTGGGAACCACTGATTTAATGTATTCCATTTATTCTTTTTTGGTATAGATCACGTACTTGGAACCAGCAACAAACAACCGTTCAAGCACCGCCTTATCATTCTTTCTCCAGTCTGTACAAAATCGTGGCTGGCCTTCAAAGTAGGAGAAAATTGTTTTTCTGCTCCTCACTTCCTTGCATTTAGTTAAAACCCTCATCCGTCCCTCGGGTCATTTTGACCCAAAACTGATTTTCAAAAAAATTCTAAAAATCGTGTGTTGATCGTACCGGTCCAAGGTTTATTTACTTTTGTCACACTTGCACCGGGAATACACACACACACAAAACTGAGTGGATTCAAGGAGTTTAAATGGGTGCAATAAAAAAGGTAACAAAAGTGTCCCTCGCGGGTCATTTTGACCCACATAGGAATGAATGGAATTTACAAGAAAACTGCATTTTTTCATATTTATATTTTAAATATATTTATATAAAAAAAAAAATATATATATATTTCATATTTATGAAATTGTATGGATATACATATGTTTAGGTTATAATTCAGTTAGAATTATATGATTTATTATTTTTTTTTGTTTGTTTTTTTACAAAATATGGATTTTGTAATGTTTCAATATATATATTTGAATCCATAAACAACCAAATTGAAGCCTCAAGATTATCTCATTTCTCCTTATGGATTGTCATGTTTAACTTGTTTAGCTCAGTTTAAAATCTCCATAGGATCCTATAGGCCCCTCTAGTGGCTGTAACCATAAAAAGCTATTTATGTCATTTTTCCCCACCAGATGGCATCAGAGACACAGTGACTCAATTCCAAGGCCAGCTGTTGGTTTTTGATCAAACAGGACTGAAATTGTCTTTATTTGTTTTTGTTTTTTTGGCGAAATAATGTAAGTAAAATGCTTAATTTGCTTATATTATCATAAAAATATCCAGAATAAAAGGTAAATATAATAAAAATAAGCAAAAAATATTTAGAAAAAAAAAAAATTAAAATAGATCAATATAAGATTTCTGGACCAAAAAAAAAAAGAAGTCATTTTTAGCCCTCGAGTCATTTTGACCCTGGAAGGACACTTCTGTTATTAGTTCGGGAGGGACAGATGAGTAAACATGTTTATTTGTATTTTCTTAACATTATGGCAGTCAAGCAGATTTAACCTCTCCCTCCTCCTCTCCATTTTAGGGTCCGGGGTGATGAAGGTGTGGAAAATGTGGCAATTGCAGAAACCATGTTTCAAGTGAAAGGGACCGGAAGAGGAAGCTACATTGTCGGGAAAAGCGTACATAATCAGAGGTAATAAACAAGTTAGGATGTCACACTATCATTTAATTTATAATTTTTAATCGATACATTTTGTATTCTCTAGAATTGAACGCCTGTGGCGAAACGTCTGGCTCAGCGTAACTCAGCTGTAGAAATACTTCACAGCCTTGAGGAAGATGGCTTGTTGGACTTGTCAGATTCCCTTCATCTGTTTTGTGCACATTATGTGTTCCTCCCACGTCTGAAGCGTGACCTCCACACATTTTCTGAAGGCTGGGACAATCATCCGTTACAGTCTGAAAATGGGCTCACCCCTAACCAGCTGTGGATAACTCATCTGGTGACGATGAAGAGAATTTTCAGGTTTGTTTTTTTATTGATTTTTTATGCCTTTTATGCCTATACGGTCAAATTGTGCTTTTGCATGATGCAGGAAGTAATTTGTTTTTATTTCATTTAAGAATTTGGAACTGTTTGGAACAGACTGGGAGACGTTTGATAGTGTGACAGATGATGATGTTGGAGTTCATGTTCCAGAAATTGAGTGGCCACTCACTCCTGCTCTGATGGAAACCGTAAAATCCATCTTTAATCCTCTCGCAACATCTGACTGTTATGGCAGAGATATTTATATATCTTTGGTTCAATATTTTCAACGTCTTTAAAATACACAAACACCTGTGTGAGACCATTGTAAACATTTATTTTACAAATTGTATACATATTTTGAAAAACACAAAGCAGCACAATGAATGAATTGTATGAAAAGTAATTTGTAAATAAATTCAGAACAGTTAATGATTTTGTATTGCTTCTTTAACATGAAAATTCTTTGAACAAATATTGTCAAAGATACAGTTTTACTTGTGCCAATAAACAGTGACTCAACGAGAAGCTGAAAGTTGCTGTTTCAACATGCTTTCCCCATCAAATACATTTAAACATTATCAAATGACCCCCCCATATTTCATAGCTATTCCCATTATGTTTTTAATTCAAAACAATCCTACATACCTGAGCACTTGTGCAGCAACCATCCTCCGCAGATTTTTGCCAGTTTTGGATATGCATTAACAAGCACCTCTGATAGCTTAATTATCAAAGGCAGAGAAAAAACAGAGTAAGGAAATTCACCCAACACAAAAAAAATAAAAATAACATTATCGATCTTACCTCTGAGTGAGTCATGTTTTCGGTTATAGTTAATGATCTTCTCCCAAGTCCTGCAAGTGTAAGCTGTAATTCTGTCTCTCCTTTGGGCGTTTTTTCATATTGTTGGTCAAGAAGGAAAAAAAACATCAAAAAGCTTTTCTCTGGCCGTTTATATGGTCCAAAACGTTTTTTTTTACACCCTTACTTCCTTTCTACAAAATCCAGGAAATGACCTAAAAAGGATTTCATTTTTATTTTTGAGCCAGTTCAGAACATTGAGAACACTCACAGGCACACTTACTGTATATATGTGATGTAATGTTTTTTATACTGTAAAAACTGTATATTCCACCAGTACACACACACACACACACACAACAGTTTATTAAAACAACAATTACAGTGAATCTCACACCTAGCCATTTCCTGCTGCACTGACTGCCCGTTTGACTTGGACCTTCTTTCTTGTGCTGACTGTCCACTGATATTGGACTGGTTCCCCACTTTCTGTTGTCCGACACTTAAGGTGTTGGTCAACATCGACACCAGATTCTGGGCTGTGTTTAAGATGTCACCTAATGGAACCTGATGAACAATGAAATATGACTTTACCACTTAAGCAGTGAACACTTATATTACATGACCTGTGTATTACAGTGCATGTACACAGCTGTTAGTAAGTCTACACTTAAAATTGCTAATTCTTTTATGTAGGCCTATCTCATCACGCTACAGGCTGCAGTGATGACCTCCTAAACAGCTGTATTCTAATTCTTTAAACACCTAAATGTACACTAAGAGATAATCTTACCTACTATAGTTAAACCATCTCTGTAATATTAATCCTCTCTGTTATTAGTGATAACTAACCCTTAAACATGTCCGAATTTGAAAAAGAAAAAAAATCACTTACCTGAGACGATGAGTGAGCGCTTGGCTGCTGATCCGCCATTTTGGCGCCAGTGGTTTAAAATGGTGGCGATTCGTGGAATCGATTAATCTTCCCTCGGATAGTAATGCCTGTGACAATGATGACGTGTTTTTGACAGTCGTTTCGCACACCGCACTTCGTGGTCGCAATTCGCACGTCGTGCATGTAACAGAGCTGTTGTGAAAACAAGCGTTGTGTCTGTAAACTGTCATAGTCGTACATTTTGGAGTTGTACTCGTAACAAACACACAAAATCTCGTATCTGTAAACTGTCGTGGCCGTAGATTTTGGAATCCAACAACGACAAAAAACAGAATTACATACAATACTTTTAAATTACGCACGAGTAAATTAAAATGACACACAAATGCTTTGAGTTACGTACGATTATTTTTGACAGTGATTTTATTCCATATAAATTCAGTTAAATCATCAAACATTTGTATGACTTGACAGTGACTTGCTTGACCCAAGCTACGACTTGACTTGCTTGATTCTCACAAAAATTGACTTGGACTTGCTTGAGACTTGAAGCTGAAGACTTGTGACTTGCACATGCGTGACTTACTCCCACCTCTGCAATTTACGTAATCAGATTTTTTTTTCAAGTAACAAGTAAAGTTACGCATTACTTTTAAATTTACAACAAAATATCCGAGTTACTTTTTCAAATAAGTAACGCAAGTTACTTTGTTTTCCATTTATTGATCGAGACCCTCTTGTCTCAATGTTTAGAGAAATTGCGAGTAAGTGCAAGTTGTGTGCGCTGTGTAAACATGATTGTTACTGTAGTTCTAGACTAAATGTGAACATAAATTTACTCATCTCACTTGCTCAAAAACAGATTCAGTAATCCTAGAAATTAATAAAAACAATGAAATGCAAACTCGGAATATTCTGCAAACCTACAATAATTAAATCTGTTAAATAAGGCAAATATATATTATGTATTTAATCTCACTGCTCACCTTTGATGGTCCAATTCACCCATACGAATAGGCAAAAATGACTTTAGTTAAACATCATATATATATATATATATATATATATTTATAATTTATTGCTGAAATAAGAGTGTTATTTATTAATACATTTTTTATTAGCAAGCCCAGCCCAGGTGAGAAAAAGTAGTGCAAAAGTAATATAACACATTAGTTTCCATAAAAAGTAACTAATTAGTAAATTTTTGGGGAGTAGTGCAATATTGTAATGCATTACTTTTAAAAGTAACTTTCCTCAACACTGCTGATGTTGTGCTTGCTGTGTGAAGACTTTTGAAAAAGTGACCTAAGTATTGAGAAATGTGTTCTAGCGATTGTAAAAAATAAAACTGTAATAAAATGGTACTGAATACATAAAGGATATTTGTGTTAATTAACATATTTAATTATTGCATGTTTGCGTCAAGTTTGTTTTTCTGTATTTTTATTAATTTTGAGGAATACCGTCGCCATCTTGGCCGCGCGTCACTCCCGGATAATCGAAGACGGGCAAAGAGGCGGGAGCTGGTTGCTGAAGCCACGCCCACCTAGCTCGATGTGGTGACAGCAGCGGCAATCCACCTGTCACTCAAGTGGCCACGCCCTTAATTATGCAGAACGTTAAGGCTTAATATAATTTAAACGGATGAGTTATAAAACAATTCACCCCCCTCACAGTTGTCATGAAGGACAAAATTAGCTATATAGACCAAAATCATTTTTTGAACCAGGCTGTAAACATGTTTTTTTCTGCTGTAAAGTTGGGCATTTTAACATGGGGAGTCTATGGGACTGACTCTCTTTTGAAGCCAGCCTCTAGCGGACTGTCGATGAATTACAGTTTAAGTCACTTCCGTGCTGGCTTCACCAGAGAGAGCGGGAGGTTGCCGCTCGGTTGCAACCCATTCTTTTTGATAGTTTCAACAGCTTTTTAAGCCATGCATCATTACTACATTTTTTGTTTGGTTTATAACAGAACCCCCTAACTTTGTACATGTTCAAGGTGTAAAGCTTTATGCATTGTTAAATGTTATTGTTATTGTTCTGGTTTTATGTCAGAATTAAAACATTCAAAACAAGGCAGTTGTTACAGTTGCTGTATAAGATTAATTAATTTATTAAAGTTTTCTGAATACTTTGGGAATGTCCATGAAATGACCTGACCATGATTAATTGCAATGTGCCTGTAACATAAAATATTAATTGACAATTATGGAGTACAAACGTAGCACAGTTGAATATATGTCTCTCGCGTAGGTCTGAGACTGGCTTGATACCAGTTTGACGCTGTGCTAGAAGTTCACCAGTATTTAAACCTCAGTTACACTGAATGGCTGGTATAGTGTCTCATTTAGAGTCTTTGGCATTCCTTTCAAGTACATTTTATGGCTGAATGATAATTGTATCAGTGTAATACATCATGTGAAAAGTCAATTAATCAAATGCTTAAGATCCAGTCTTTCACGATCTCTCTCTGTCAGGACGTGCCAGGTTTTGGTCTGATATTCAAAGCGGTTAACACCTTGGCATGTTAACTCTTATATTTTTACAAGAGATGCAGATACAGAAAGAGCAAAAAGCATGAGATAAAGTGATAACTGAATAAAGATTACTGAATAATCTGTGTTGCATTCTTCTTTATGATCAGTCTTTGTCTGACCAGCATGCATTCCACAACTGTTACCAAGCACATACAACTGCTGCTTACCAAAATCGTCTTGTGATGTAAAAATCTTTGAGATTACAATACACAACACAACATAAGAATAACATTAACAATGGTTAATCACAGTAATATAATATGAAAAGTAAATGAATGTTGAGTACATTAAGAAATGAATACATACAAGAGATTAATGTGAATGAGGACGTCTGTAACTGTCATCCAGATGTTGTGCTAAAGTGTTTAAATCCTGAAAAATCAAGGAAAACAATTAGTGTATTAACTGAACACTGCATCATGTTGCACAAATGGTAAGCACAAACATCCCGTTGTTCATACACTGAGTTCTCGTGAGGTCTATTCATCACTATAACGCTATGGTTATGAGGGCAGGGTTAGCCTAAGTGGGAGCTAGGCTGGACATTGGCCACCCAGTGTTAGTGAACAAAAACGGCAATGATTATAATCCCCTTCTTCATTTTGGCCAGACATTGTGGCTAACACAAGACATTTTTGGAAACACTATCTGTATTCATAGCAGCCTCTGGCTTACACATCTGTACATCTGTGAATTGTGTTTTGCATTTGTGAAACGTATTTTATGAATATATATTCTTATTTTGTGCATGTGCATTGGTTTTTGTGAATATATATATATTTTTTGCGCACGTGCAATATTTCTTATGCATGTGAATTGGGTTACGCATGTGTGCATCGCGTCTTTTGCGTGAATTATTATCGAGATCATTCTGGCTCCATACATTCTTGGCTGCTAGTATTGTATTGTAATGAATTCAGCCACCACTAGAGGTCACTGGTGAGCTTCCTTTTGGCGGATTAACACCTATGCTGCCACCACCTTTAATTCTAACCCGGTCTGGTCCGAGAGGAGCACTCAAAACACACTCAAGAGCAGGGATTACAAAAGAATACACTTTTTATTAACAATAGCAGCCATTTGGCATTGTCCTACTTAAATATCCTGATTACATACACTGCTCATGTTATTTCATTAAACCGTGAACACACACATTTAAAAGAGAACCCGAGTACTCATTCCAAATTCACAGCAAACAATAAATAGTGTGAAATCTCATGCAAAACACACTTAATTAGAAACTCCAAGCATAAATCACATGCCCTATGTGTAATAACCAGCACAGGCAATCAACATACAATTCAGGAGGACAATAATCACCAATGACTGGGCACCACAACAACACACATAAATCTTATAGAATAAAATTATTTCGGACTTCCCTGACCCTGCCGTCACTGTGAAGACTCAACCTTCCCCTCCGCGGCAATGATAGGAAGGTCTCCTTCCAACAGCCTGCCCGGTCCACCTACACTCTCTTCCCTATCTACCTAAATTTCCCCCCACTATCTACCTCCAGGCCAATAAGTGGGACCCCGGTTTTCTTCACGCCGGTGGTGCTAGCCAACCACGAACGCTACGGATCCCCTTCTTTTGTGAACCCAGCAGGCTTAAAAAACACAGAGTATCAGTCTCTTTCACAGTTAATTATCAGACAACAGAGCGTGCTCCCCTTTCCCATTCCCCCCATTTTAACTTTTTCTTAAATAACCCGATCAACACCTCCAAAAAAAGCACCCTTTTCTTTGTCTGAAATGTTAATAATTAATAAATAACTTTTTTTGTTATTACATTATTCAAAAATAGATAAATAAATTAAAAATACAGTGGGGGAAAAAACTATCGTAGACCTCTAAAATAGAGAATAATTATTTTAAGACTGATTTGTGTATTCAAATATAAAAATAAAATAAAACACTTTTTTTCTGTCTAAATGTAGGTTAACTATACTTTTGCATTGTTTCATTCTTTATGTAAAAAAATATAAACTGCAAAAAAAAACAATTATCTTATTGACGCACGAAAAGATATGTCTGCTTATTACTTTAAATCACAGAACAAAAAAAACATATTTAGACTTATCTAAGAATTATATACTTTTTGTTAAGTGGTTTGAAGACAGAGCACAATATTTGACTGACTGACAAGTCTGACTTAGATTGTCCTCCTCATCCCCCTCCTTCAGCAACTCCAACAGCTGATGACTTTGCCACATTCTTCATTAATAAAATTAAAACCATCAGTACACAATGTTCCACACCACAATCTGTCAAGCACATCTTACCAGCAAACATAAACTCATTCACATCCTTCTCTTCACTCTCTGAGGCAGAAGTCTCCAAACTCATCCTTTCCAATCATCCTACTACTTGTCCGCTTGATCCTATTCTATCTCATCTCCTTCAAGCCATTTCTCCTGCCGTTGTACCTGCACTCACTCACATCATTAACATATCCCTTCACACTGGTGTTTTCCCCTCAGCATTTAAACAGGCTCGTATAACCCCACTGCTTAAGAAGCCCACTCTTAACCCATCTCTTTTAGAGAACTACAGACCGGTTTCCCTTCTACCTTTCATTGCAAAAACACTTGAACGAGTTGTGTTCAGCCAAGTCTCAGCCTTTCTCACACAGAACAACCTCCTCGACAGCAACCAATCTGACTTCAAAAGTGGACATTCGACCGAGACTGCCTTGCTCTCAGTTGTTGAAGCCCTAAGACTGGCAAGAGCGGATTCCAAATCTTCAATACTTGTCTTGCTGGATCTGTCCGCTGATTTTGACATGGTTAACCACCAGATCCTCCTGTCAACCCTATTGGCAAAGGGCATCTCAGGAACCGCACGCCAGTGGTTTGAGTCTTACCTCTC
>NW_015536486.1:117901-126781 GCF_001515605.1 Sinocyclocheilus anshuiensis
CCCCCCCCCGTTTTTAAAAGTATCCAAGAATTGTTCATTGTCCACAGGTGTGCTCGAAGACATCACTCCTTCCGTATTTGTCTTTAGCAGTGACGTCACGCACCATCAATCGAATCATAATCATTACACTATACTGATGCTAGATGTCCCACCCTGTCAGACACTTTTTCTTTTGAACAAAATAACCCGATCAACACCTCCAAAAAAAGCACCCTTTTCTTTGTCTGAAATGTTAATAAATTTACATTAACTTTTTTTGTTATTACATTATTCAAAAATAGATAAATAAATTAAAAATACAGTGGGGGAAAAAACTATCGTAGACCTCTAAAATAGAGAATAATTATTTTAAGACTGATTTGTGTATTCAAATATAAAAATAAAATAAAACACTTTTTTTCTGTCTAAATGTAGGTTAACTATACTTTTGCATTGTTTCATTCTTTATGTAAAAAAATATAAACTGCAAAAAAAAACAATTATCTTATTGACGCACGAAAAGATATGTCTGCTTATTACTTTAAATCACAGAACAAAAAAAACATATTTAGACTTATCTAAGAATTATATACTTTTTGTTAAGTGGTTTGAAGACAGAGCACAATATTTGACTGACTGACAAGTCTGACTTAGATTGTCCTCCTCATCCCCCTCCTTCAGCAACTCCAACAGCTGATGACTTTGCCACATTCTTCATTAATAAAATTAAAACCATCAGTACACAATGTTCCACACCACAATCTGTCAAGCACATCTTACCAGCAAACATAAACTCATTCACATCCTTCTCTTCACTCTCTGAGGCAGAAGTCTCCAAACTCATCCTTTCCAATCATCCTACTACTTGTCCGCTTGATCCTATTCTATCTCATCTCCTTCAAGCCATTTCTCCTGCCGTTGTACCTGCACTCACTCACATCATTAACATATCCCTTCACACTGGTGTTTTCCCCTCAGCATTTAAACAGGCTCGTATAACCCCACTGCTTAAGAAGCCCACTCTTAACCCATCTCTTTTAGAGAACTACAGACCGGTTTCCCTTCTACCTTTCATTGCAAAAACACTTGAACGAGTTGTGTTCAGCCAAGTCTCAGCCTTTCTCACACAGAACAACCTCCTCGACACGGCAGCTAGATTAATTTTTAATGAGCCAAAAAGAATGCACATCACACCTCTGTTTATCAATTTGCACTGGCTACCAGTAGCTGCTCGCATTCAATTCAAGGCATTAATGTTTGCCTACAAAACCACCACTGGCTCTGCACCCATTTACCTAAATTCATTACTTCAGAGATATGTGCCCTCTAGAAGCTTGCGTTCTGCAAGTGAACGGCGTATTATTGTGTCATCCCAAAGAGGCACAAAATCACTTTCACTGACTTTTAAATTAAATGTTCCCTCCTGATGGAATGACCTGCCCAACTCAATCTGAGCAGCTGAGTCCTTAGCCATCTTCAAGAATCGACTAAAAACACATCTCTTCTATCCTTTTTTTTTTTTTGACCCTCTAACTCTAGCACTCTCTATTATAATTCTATCTAAAAAAAAAAAAAAAAATTAACACTAGCTTTTCTAATCTTTTTGTATTCTATTTGTTTTCATTTATTGTACAATTATCAAACGCAAAAAAAGGCCTCTAACACTAGCTTGCTTTATTCTTTTTCTATTCTGTTTTTTTCTTTTTATTTATTATATAATTTGCTACGTGTATTGCGTTAAGCTAACTGAGACTTGTTATAGCACTTGCATATAATTTTTCTTTTGTTGATTTTGATTGCTTCCATTGTTCTCATTTGTAAGTCAGTTTGGATAAAAGCGTCTGCTAAATGACAATGTAAATGTAAATGTAATGTGTACAGATAGACTTGTGCGCATTTGTGAGTATCAAAAGAATCCACAAATACAAAAGAGCGTATTCATTAGTGTTGGGTCGTTCTTGAACGAATCTTTAATGTGACTCGGAAAGAGCGAGTCGTCTCGGGGAGTGATTCGTTCAGTCGCGCATGCGCAACATCCTATAGGTTCTGTACTGGAATTAGTCAAGTAGTTCACCTGTTTCGAGTCTCAACGTTTACGTAAGTAGTAGACGTGTTAGGGAAGTATATTTTGCTAAAATTAACGAAATTACTCGAAAAAAGATTCGTTCATTTTGCTGAACGAGACTCAAAGATCTGAGTCTGTAAAATGATCCGAACTTCCCATCACTAGTATTCATGGACATTCTTAAGGCAGATCACTAATGCAAAGGACTTGCGATTTACCGTGGATTGCCGTGTGTGCACGAGTGTGGATCTAGGGCATAGTGTCTGCCTGATGAGGGAGTATGTGACAGGTAAGGGGGTTGTGGACTGTGGGCCATGGTAGCAGGTGAATGAGTGTCGGCCAGCTGGCTGTGATGCAAATATGGATGCTGCGTGGGAAATGGCATGTTATACGGGGGATATTGGGGTGGCATGGCCGGCCCATGTTGTGCATTTGTTATGGCTTGGATCATCATACCAAACATTTTTGCCTCATGTTCATTCTGGGCTGCTAGCATTTGCATAGCAAATTGCCACTCTTTTGAGATACTATCAGGCAGGGCCTTTGCAAAACATTCAACTGGGGCTTCCGTGATCCTAAAACAAAGGCCAAGTTGGCCGGCCCATGTTGTGCATTTGTTATGGCTGGGATCATCATACCAAACATTTTTCCTTGTGTTCATTCTGGACTGCTTGCATTTGCATAGCAAATTGCCACTATTTTGAGATACTATCAGGCAAAAGCATTCAACTGTGGCTTCCGTGATCCTAAAACAAAGGCCAAGTTGAAGTATTGTTAGTTTTAAATAGTTGACTGCCAATCCCAAACTATAATATTGAAAATGACCAAAAATTACTTGCTCAGACACGTTGCCTTTTTTGCGTTTGTTTGCTTCTAGCACGGCAAAATTTCAAGTGACGCATTTGCGAGTGACATACTTCCTGTTGGGAGGGGTTAAGCGCTGATGTATGTGGTTTCAACAACCAGATGCATTTGCACTTGTCCGGTTTCATCTGGAATGCGGCCCAGACCACCTCCCGATGTAGAAAGTGACGTGACATGTGGCCAAGTATGGTGACCCATACTCGGAATTAGTGCTCTGCATTTACCCATCCAAAGTGCACACACACAGCAGTGAACACACACAAACCGTGAACACACACCCGGAGCAGTGGGCAGCCATTTATGCTGCGGCGCCCGGGGAGCAGTTGGGGGTTCGGTGCCTTGCTCAAGGGCACCTCAGTCGTGGTATTGAAGCTGAATTGTTGTTGTGTTTTCTGAATTGTTATTTAGTTGTTTAGACTTGCATTTGCGTTTGTAATTTGTTATTTTGTTTTCAGAATTGTGATTTGTTTAGCACTTCTCGGCCACCGTACAGCTTTGACGAAACTCCTCTCATCTAGTTTTTTCGAAGCGACTAGCAGCCTTGTCACCTGACCTGAATACTGGGCGCTGATTCTCTAAAAAGGACTTGTCGGGTTTTGTTTACAAACAACAAGGGCGCTTGTCGGTTTCTGCTGTAAAACGTGAACTCGTGATGCCTTACAGTGGACTTGCCTTGCCTTGGACAATAACGGCTTTTATGACAAAACATGTTTAGGGTTCAGAACGTGCTATATGTGGAGAATAAAACACAACAGTCAGTTCATTTTTTTTAAACATGGCATTTATCGGTTTTTGCAAATGGACTCTTCATATTTTAAAAAGTTATTTATTCTTGTGATCAAAGCTGAATTTTCAGCATCATTACTCTAGTCTTCAATGGCACATGATCCTTCAGAAATGATGCTGACAATTCAGCTTTGCGAAAATAACATTTAACAATATATTCAACATAGAAAACTGTTATTTTAAATTGTAATAATATTTCACAATATTATTGTTTTTATTCGTGATCAAATAAATGCGGTCTTCTTGGTGCACATAAGAGACTTCTTTCAAAAACATTAAAAAACTGATCCCAAACTTTTATACAATGGTAAATTAGTTATAATGGCCTATGTTCCTCTCACTTAAATGATACTGTGGCATATGTAGTTTATTCCATAGAGACTGTGTCTGTTACCAGAATAATAAGGACAAAATAATGTTTACTAAGGGATCTAAAAAAAAATCTGATTGTGATTATACCAGATAAAAGCTAAGTATGCAAAAATAGGTGTAACGTGTACAGTAATTTTTTTCCTCTGGTGATTTGTATTGTATACCCATAATGCAATGCGCAATGACGTAGATTTCCATTCTCTATACCCAAGCTACATACTCTTAGAACTCCTTTTAAATATCTCTCCGTGCTGTCATACAGCTTCACAAATAATTATATATATTTATCCTTTATATTTTTAATAAGCTACGGTCATATTGCTAACATTACCTAAAAATGAGAAATTATACTGTTATTAATATGATCCTCATTTTGCAGGGAAATGTATGCATTGTCTCATGGCCCTCTGTATGTTGGATGGTAAAAGATGATAAAGATGCTAACTGTCAAATGAAATCAGCCATCTAGAATAATATTATTTAATTATGTGATAGATGTGACCAGTAAAGAGGACAAGATCACAGACGCAGCAGGCTACTGCAAACACTTAAGGGTTTATTCCCACAGAATAAGGTTACAAAAGTAAAGCAAATGTTAATCTAACTGAAGATTTAGATTTTTTTGAAAATTTTTTTTTTTTTAAATAAAAACAAACAAAAACTTATACAATAAACATGGGTCACTGCATTTGCCTCTTAAAAAAATACAGAGGTCTAGGGACTACAGGACCTGTTCTCACAAAGAACAACAATAACAGACTACAGCCTAGTGATGATCGGTTCTTGAACGAATCGTTCTTTTGAGCCGGTTCTCAGGAAGTAACCGGTCGAGCCGGTTCACAAATCTTAACTGAATCGAACTTTAGTTCCGGGTTGATGACGCAGGACACACAGCCGAAGTAGCACGTTCGACTCAACAAGAACCGAATGAGCCGGTTCAACCAACTGTCGAAGTTTGCCGAGGATTACCGAGGACTCAACAAGAACCGAATGAGCCGTGGCAAAGTTTGCCGAGGATTACCGAAGATTCTGATGAGTGAGTTGTATTGTGTCATTCTATTATATATTATGTTATTTACTCAATATAGTATTATCTTCATTAAAATATTATGTATGATCATGAAAGTAATCAATATACTAATCAATATGTTGAATTATTCCCAATACTGGATGTCTTAATGAGGATTGTATGTATGAGGGCCTTTCCATTGGGCAGTACCGGTGGTTTCCATTGGATTGTACCAGTGAACTTAAATAACCCAATGAACTCTGGGTGATTTCCAGAAGGTGACAGGAACAAGTAAACAGTAATGAGGATTGTATGTATGAGGGCCCTTCCATTGGGCAGTACTGGTGGTTTCCATTGGATTGTACCAGTGAACTTAACCCAATGAACCCTGGGTGATTTCCAGAGTATGACAGGAACAAGTAAACAGATTTGATGAATGTCTCATGTGACCACCGCCAACCAGTAGGAGGCGGCAAAATGAAAGTTTAAAAAAAATGGTTGATTTGGCCAAATTCCACCATTAAAAAATGGACCAGGTGGGCTAGTAATAAATTGTGGCAAACCAGGCAGGCATAACCAATAACAAACCGGAACTACCAACTTTGGTAAGAGAAAAAGGTATAAAACAGATGCGCGGACAGACAGAGACTTCAGATGCGGTAACCGTTATCTCGGCTTTGTTACTTTGTTTAATAAAGTCTTATTTTAACATCTGGAACTCTGCTTCTCGAGCTTCATTGACTGCATTGAAGAAATGTATCATTGGCTCCGCGACACAACAGTTGACAATGCTGTGCAAGCCCGAGGCGCGTACTGGAAATATGCTTATTATGACTGTTGTTAATTTATTTGATTAAAACCTGCAAATGACTACATTGAAGAAATGTATCATTGGCTCCGCGACACAACAGTTGACAATGCTGTGCAAGCCCGAGGCGCGTACTGGAAATATGCTTATTATGACTGTTGTTAATTTATTTGATTAAAACCTGCAAATACCTTTTTGTCGAGTGATGTAAATAAATTTTACGATAGTTTATTGTGCATGCAGTACCGCCGCACACCCTATATGCAGAGTACGCAGTTTGCGTAGGGCACCACCATCCCAGTTTCTAAAAAAAAAAAACTTTGTTCTATATTAATATTAACATATACGTAAATAAAAATATAATCATGAACATATACTATATATAATTAAAAATGCATTTTACGGTGAACGCAGTAGGCTAAGCACGTGACACGCCATTCCCGTATCCGCGCCCGCCTCATGTTTGCGGCTGAACTATGCCCGTGAAAAGACATCAGCAGTCCGGCGCCGAGAAAAGAAAAAGAGCCCAAGATGAAGCCCGTGTATCACTTTCAGGTAACTTATGTTCATAATCCTGTGAAACTTTTTTGGCTGTTGACGTAATGTGTTTTAATGTCGAATAATATCACCACCGCATCTGCCTTAATATTCTCTCTGAGTTTCCATGTTCCCTTGCGAAAATTAGCCATGGTTTTACTACGAATAAAACCAAAAATCATGGCTCTTGTAGCCTTGGTAACCACGACTTAACCATGGTTTTGTTACTTCAAATAATAATTTACAAGGAAGTATTTAGATAATTTTTCTCTCACTTCTGTTATCTGTCATACACTGAAGCAGTTCCGGCGGATGACGTAAGACGCTTCGTGATTAGTGACGAATGCGGAGAACAAAACAAAACGCCGGTCACGTATTAGAAGTACAAACCGAGGATTTGCAAAGAAAAATGTCGGAGGATTTCGATATAAACCAAGAAGATATTGGTTTTCCTTTGCTAAAGTTAGGAAACTTTACTTCCTTTGCTCCTATAAACAAACTCGCGAGACTAGCATATCTCAGAGGCGCACGCGCTGCGCATACGTCATACGCCTTCCACCGGAACGGATCTGCGTATGATAGATAACGGAAGTGAAAGAAAAGTGTTTATTACATTTGAAATATGGATATTTTTCTTACAAAAACTCATGGATTCACTACAGGGGGCCTTTATTCACCCCCCGGAGCCGTCTGCGGCACGTTTTATTATGAATGCGCGAGCTTTATTTGACGACTTGTGGACTGTTCAACAGAAACACCCGCTGACTGCAATGATAGAGCTTGGAATAGCCAGGTCAATTTTTTATATATCTCTGACTGGATTCGTCTGAAAGAAGAAAGTCATATACACCTAGGATGCCTCGAGGGTGAGTAAAACACAAGCTAATTTTCATTTTTGGGTGAACTAACCCTTTAAAATGCATTATATAAAAACAATGAGGCAATAATGATTGGTTAATTAATAATAATTGTATGGTTTCATTGAATACACTGTTAAAATACATAATGTAGCCTAATACAAAATAAACAATATTAAATGCCTGCAAACGGCGCCAAAGGCCTGTCAATTGCTGTTGTAACACTTACAATTTTGTTTAATGTTGACCAAACATTAAATTAAAATATCCACTTAATCTTTTATTTTTGGCCACCTTTTTGCGATAGATATGCTTCAGCCTCTATCATTTCTTCAACAAAAACGTGGACATCACAACCCTTACAACAATTAACCATGGTTTTATCGTAGTAAAACTGCTTAATTTTCTTTTGTGTGATTTCTGAAAGCTTGAGACCATAAAATCAATCACACAACTGTATTAATAAAGACAACTGTCTAGCTACAATTGTAATTTGTAAATAATACAATTTAATTACAATTTATTTATTTACTTTTTTATATTTTATTTAAGTTCTGTTTTGACCCCGATAGTAGGCGTTTGTTTTTTTTTACTTTCATAATATTTTGGGGAGGGGGCACAATAATACAGTTCTGCTTAGGGCACCCATTTGGCCAGCAGCGGCCCTGTGTGCATGCATATTATATTTAAAATTGCTTAAGCGAAATAGAAATCTAGGACTAATGATCTTTAAAACACCTTAACACACAAAAACTGTGAGCTGAAACTGTGCAGAATATGGTGTCCGATTTAAACATTACTAAATTATTCAGCAAAGTTATTAAACCTAAGGAGTACAAACCAAACAAAATGCTGTGTCTGAACAAAAGAACATTCAATGTGGGCACAAAAACTGGGATGAGGAACCATGTGTGAGGATTTGTAAATGTATAATAAATAAATATAAAATTACAATATAATTCACAAATATAATAAAAATATACTTCGCTTTCCCATTACACTGAAAACATGCATCTTTGAAAGGTTTTTGTATTGAGCCAATCTCCTATTAATCATGTATCTTCTTGTCATCCAAAGTTGTAGGACAGAGTTTACCAATTTTGGAATGGGAATGAAGAGAGCTCAAAGTTTAGTTCTGCACATTAAAAAGGAAAGTTCACATAACAATGAAAATTCTGTCATCATTTATTCACCCTCAAGTTATTACAAACCTGTAAGTTCCTTTCTTCTGCTGAACACAAAAAAAGTATTTTGAAGAAAATGTATGTCCACGGTATGGACAAAAATACCATTTCCCAATTAAACTGTTTTGAAACATTTCACAATAAGCGGGGCAACTGGTAATAGGTGAGGGCATTATGATTGGGTAAATAAACAGGCATCCACCACAGTCCACAGTCCCGTTCTTCGTACGTCGCTTATAACATCCGAGATGATATCATCACGCTAATCAGGATCTGGCTAATTGGGTTCTTCGAACGCACCTGTTGTTGATGATTAGTATGGCTGGGTTGAGTTATCTGAGATAATTGCGCGTTCATGGGTTGGTTTAAAAGGGGCTATGTATCGATACTCGAAACCACGATCAGCAATGCAGCGATTG
>NW_015536486.1:127057-131121 GCF_001515605.1 Sinocyclocheilus anshuiensis
ATCAGCAATGCAGCGATTGGCTGGCGGCAAGACAGCAACATAATGGCATCATATAATTAAAAAAGACACCTGACGAAAAACTTGACACATTTCTGGACCTTTATAAGGAAACAGCCAAGTGAAGCAAACTACATAAATGTATGTTATAATAGATAAATAAAATGTTTTTATTTTATTTAAATTTTTTACATGATTCCTAATTATTTATATTCACGATTTCAAATTTTTGTACAGGCTTTACATTTTTATTTCAATGTAGGAATTCATTTAATTTTATATTTGAACAGATTTGTTACGTGACAGCATTAAATAACGTTTCTTAAGGGTCAGGATCATGTTATCTGCATCTCCTGCCTCCATCAAGCCACTCCCATAATATCTGTCACCACTCAAATTAATGCACGACGCTACATTATCTGTATAGCATGTGTGTAAGACTCGAATACAATAATTTTTTTTTTAAATTATTGTCCCTGGATCAGTAGGATACTCTTGTAATAAAGTAGCGGTGGCTGGGACAGATTTTAAGTATCCGTTCTGCTTAAAAAGATGTGATCGAATCCTGTTTACATGAAATAAGCTGCTCCCGAGCAGGTTTAAGTTTACGGACCTGCCGGGATGAGCTTCGAAGAACCAGACTATCCAAGATCATGCCAAGTTAGCGACGTACGAAGAACGGGCCCCCAGTCTTTGCAAGCAATAATTGTCAAACTGTTTAAAAAGAACACTTCTCAATGCAAGATTTAAAAGAATATAGGTCTTTCACCATCTACCGTACATGATATTGTTAAAAGATTCAGGAAATCTGGAGAAATCTGTCTATAAAGGGAAATGGAAAACCTCTGCTGAATGTGTGTGACATTTGAGCCGTGAGATGGTACTGCATGAGAAACCATCGTCAACCACATAAACGTCTTCTCACCAGACAGTTCATGATTAGTTTTGTTGTGAAGCTCTTTCTACACAGTTAGCAGGTGTATGGCTTCTCTCTGGTGTGAATTCTCATGTGCCTGTTAAAGCTTCCTTGCTGAGTGAAACTGATTCCACACTGAGAGCATGCGTAAGGCTTCTCGCCAGTGTGGATGCTCATGTGGCTTTTAAGGGTTCCTTTTACTGAAAAATATTTTCCACACTGTTGACAGGTGAAAGGCTTCTCTCCCGTGTGAATCCTCATGTGGACTTTAAGTATCGGTTATCGGCTTTCAAAAATAAAGAATTATCATTTATCGGTATCGGCCAAAATTTTCATATCGGTGCGTCCCTAGTTTGCAGGTGTATGACTTCTCTCCAGTGTGAATTATCATGTGCCTGGTAAGGCTTTCTTTTCGATTGAAACTATTTCCACACAGTTTGCAGGTATAAGGCCTCTCTCCAGTGTGAATCCTCATGTGGACTTTAAGGTTTTCTCGTTGATCGAAACTCTGTCCACACTCTTGGCAGGTGAAATGATTTCTAGTTCCAGTATTTTGAGCTCTTTTTTGTGAGAAAGTCTTTTCAGACTGTGGGCAACTGAATGATTTTTGTCCAGTTATGAAATCATGTTTCTTATACTGATCTTTATCTTGCTTTTCATTCAGTTCTTCACTTTCCTCTTTCAGCACCATCATGTCTAGGATGAAAAGAGACAAATACAAGTTAACCCGTTTTAAAGCAACAGTAGAACAGAAGGCAACAATAGCCAAAATCTGCCATTAATGTCTAAAACAGGGGTGTCAAACTCAGCATGTGGAGGGTCACAGTCCTGCGTAGTTTTGCTCCAACGCTTACCAACACCTACCTTTAGTTTTCAAGTAATGAAGATCTTGATTCAGGTGTGTTCAGTAGGAGCTAAACTCTGCAGGACTGTGGCCCTCCAGGAGTTTGACATCCCTGATCTAAAAAATTAAAAGCATATAGGTTCAACAATGTTCAGTTTTGCAGAGAAACTGTATTTGTGAACAATATCAGTCAGGATTTAAACCCAATTTTAACATGGAAACTGTGGTCATTAAAGTAATATATCTCTCCTAGAGCTATTATTTATTAAACAGCATAGACCACAACATCCTCTTGGATAGCTTGAGAATTGTGTAGGCACTTGTGGACAAGAATTAGTATGGTTTATACCCTATCTATCCAACTGCTACCACTTTGTGTAAATGAAGAAACATCTAATCAAAAACAAGTATGGAGTGCCACAGGGCTCAGTATTAGGTCCTCTGCTTTTCTTTTTGGTCCTCTGAGAGACATTATCATTAGATTTCACTATTATGCCAGTAACAGTTTTATTATTTCCTCACAACCTGAAGAAATGACATAACTCTCCAAGTTAACAGAGTGTATTAAACATCAAATATGGGATGGCTAGTAATTTTCTTGTACTTAACTCTTTCTATGGAAAATTCTAAATTCTCAATTCTGATTTTGTATAACAGCCTACTTACATGTTAGAAATGCTGCAGGGACAACAAATAAGTTATAGTTTGTTTAAAATGCAATGGCTAGAGAGCTTACAAGACACATTAGGTCTTCTGGCATCAATTTGGTCTGACTGCACAGTCTTATGGACCACAGAAATAGCCAAAATCACAACAGTCCATCTATGAGGACAAGTGTATTTTGGTTGTAGTTGTAAATTAAGTTATTCAGTAGGGATATATATTACTGTAAAAGGGAGTTTCGTCCCTTCCTGTTTCTTATGGTCAGTGTTAGAGCTCAAAACGTTTTTGTATCATCAGTTTTTACTTGATTGCTGAACATCTGCTACAGGCTCATAGCTTGCTAGCATCACTCTAGCAGGTTTACATTCTTCTCACTCAGTTTCCTGTCGATTGCCAGTGTTTATAATGACAAATATAATGGTTATTTGTGCACATTCAAGCTACACTCTGTGCATTTTGAGCTGAAGGCCATGAATAAGCAGATCCATGACCTTCTGAAGAAGCAGGCCCAGTTGCAACTGCAGAGAGCCATGGTGGAAACATCCCAGGCTGATGCTCACAAGTCTGAGGTAAGTTTGCAGCATGATGCAAATATTCCCACCACCTATCCTCCTCCTTTTGTTTCCCAGCAAAGGACCCATGCACCCAAAATGTGAGCCTCCCAGGTGGGGCTGGGCAATTTGGCAAAAAATTTAAATCTATTTTTTTTTTTTAGAAAGTTTGACCGATTCTCGATTTTTTATGATTTTTAACTAGTCAACTTGAAAATGTAACCACAACATGATTAACTTAAGGTATAACACAAGTAGGGGTGTCGAAATTAATCGTTTCTACGATGCATCGCGATGCAGATGAGGGCTATTTGGTATCGGTTCAGTAATAGACCATAACCGATTATAACGTACTGACGCTTTTCTGACGTCATTTGTCGTGGTAGCATACATTAAGGCCTGGGTATACTTCACTTTCCGCATTCCGTTTCGTCCCGCGCACAGCCGCGTCCACACAGCTTTCAAAGTATACTCAACCGCGCTCACGACACATGCGCAGTACCACCTACTTGACTTGCGCTCTGTCTCAACATTCACCTCACACATACGCTGTTGTACACGCATCGGGGTGCGAGGCTGTCCGCGAGCCCTCCTGATGAAGAAAATGACGTAATGCGGACCGCTTCAAATCAAACGTGCCTAATGGTGGAGGGAGGCTAGTGCGAGTAATTAAAAACGCTCCAACTACTTTAAAAGCCGACATCTGGGCACATTTCAGCTTTTATGAACAACCTGGTAAGCATGACCTGGAGAAGACACACGCTGTGTAAATCATGTCATGCACAATAAAATATCCAGGGGGTAATACTACTAACTTGAGAAACCACGTCAGGTAGTTCATATATCTGACTGCTTGTATTTATTTACAAAATTGTATACATGTGAAGTAAAATTGAACATTGAGGATGCAGTGCATCGTCTATGCATTGTGATATCGAATTGAACCGAATCGATGACATGATAATCGTAACCGAACCGTGAGACCAGTGTAGGTTCACACCCCTAAACACAAGTAGGCTTGGGTATCGATTGGGTTTTTTACGATACCGGTGCCATATCGATACTTTTAAAACGGTACCGGTGCCTGAACCGA
>NW_015536486.1:131542-134560 GCF_001515605.1 Sinocyclocheilus anshuiensis
CAAATAGTTGTATCTCGGCCAAATATTGTCCCATCCTAACAAACCATACATCAATGGAAAGCTTACTTATTCAACTTTCAGATGATATAGGGTTGGGTATCGATAGGGTTTTTTACGATACAGGTGCCAAATCGATACTTTTAAAATGGTACCAGTGCCTGAACCGATACTTTAAAAAAAGAGCCACACAATAAACAATGGATAACATTAAAGAATATTAAAAATAAATATACATAGCATTCACATGCTCCTCGGATGCTCTCATTTCCCGAGTTGTGCTTCCCTTACTCTAAGACTAATAAATGTATTTCACGATCTGGGTCAATATTTAATACAAAACCACACATAATGTTTCTACTGTATCTCACTCTGATATTTAGTTAATATGAGTGAATTGACTGAGTGCTGTCTGTCACTGTCTTTACTCAGTTCTGTGAATGACTGTATGGTATGCCACATGCACTGTAATATGTTTTATATTAAATGTTCAAATGAAAATAGCAACATGATCGTTTTATAAAGTATGCGTTCACATGTATTAAGGGCTAGATTTTCGCTGGAGGAAACAGCTGTGTTGTGATGAGGTGTGAACACAGCGAAAACTTTACAGTAGATGGGAAACCGATTGCTCCCCCGTGACCTTTTGTAAACTGTATTTATGACAAAGAACTGCACAGATACAGATATAATAACAATCTATTGATAAATACACACCTTGTGTCCTGTTCTGTTTGCAGTTACCAACATTTATTTTGGTAGCTATTTTATATGTAGTCTTCAAACAAAAATAGTAATTAATTCTTCTCTCTTTGGACCAAGTCAATTAAGCTTATGAGAAATTTGAATCAAGGATTGAATTTGTAAAAACTTGAATAAATTATGACAATTTTCATTTTTGGATGACCTATCCCTTTAACAGTAGTGAAAAGGGAGCAACTTATAAAAATTATAGTTCATATAATATAGGCCTATATAATTTATAATTTTTGGAAAAGAAGCAGAATAAGACAATAAGACAAATACGAAAAACTAAATCTTTTGTTGGTTAACATTAATGACACGGATAGGTACTTAATTAGGAATGCTGTCCCTTTAAGACGGAAGGCACGCATGTAATACTGATACACGTTCAGTTTTCACCCACCTGTTTACGTTCACTTAATCCATAACCGACTATATTTACGTGAGATACTCTAGTCTACACGATAGACATTTGGACAGCTGTGTGTGTATTTGAGCACTGAGAACTGATTGCGCGCTGTATATGAGAACTGAAGAAGTGGAGCGTAACTTCTATCAGTGCGATTCCGCCTATACAGCATAAACTGTGTTGAAATGCTTCGAGTAATTAACCTTTTTCCGAAACAATTGTGTTGAAAGCTTCACTGGTTCAGAAAACTTCACTTCGCCATCACTACCTTTCAGTCCATTCAGCCAAAAATAAGACCTGTAGCCGCAGTGGCATGGCAGCATTCCAAAAGAAGAGAAAATACAAAACCCACTTCAGCACAGACTACACTAAAGCAAACCCCTGCCTAATAGGGTCAAAAATAATGAGTGTTGCTCTGCACTGTTTTCAACAGTGACTTTTCCATTACCCACGGTGGGTTAAATGACTGTAAACTACATGTTGAGGTGAATTAAACAGGTTTGAAAAGGTAATATATTAGTACATATGTTAATGCATGACAGGTTGTAATGGAGGCTGGGGGCAATACCAAGGAGAATCTCTTCAGATATTATTTTCTCCCTTATGCAGGATACAATTTTTTTTCACAATTCAGTAATGTAGTATAGAGTTTAAAAAATATAAAGACATTAAATGGACAGTGTGGAGTAATCTCTAGCGTGAGTCACAGTGTCCACACATCTCTCTCACTTACCCGCGCTACACTTTTCTAACGGTTCTGTACAGGATCGCATACACTTTCCATCCATAACTCACTGTGGAGTTTTTTTCTGAGCAGCTTTCTGAGGACCATTGACTATCACATGAGATAAGAAAATGACAGCTCTCAAGCAGTAGTGTAGTCCTAAAAAAGTGAGTTACTATTACCCAGTTTTTCTCCTTCAGTTGTCCACGCACTCACTCGTATTACCAACACCTCTCTTCCCACTGGTACCTTTCCCACAGCATTTAAGCAGGCTCAGATAACCCCACTGCTTAAGAAACCCAGCACTTTTAGAAAACTACAGACCGGTATTCCCATCCCTTCTTTGGATATTCAATTGAGACTGCCCTGCTCTCGGTTGTTGAATCTCTAAGATTTGCTAGAGCAGCTTCCAACTCATCAGTTCTCATCTTGTTGGATCTGTCCACTGATTTTTTTTACACTACTTTCTATGAGATCCTCCTGTCAACCTTCATGGCAAAGGGCATTTTGAGGAACCACATTTCAATGGTTCAAGTCTTACCTCCTCTGAGGTAGGTGCTTCAGGGTGTCTTGGAGGGGTGAGGTGTCTAAATCGCAACATCAAGCTACTGGGGTGCCTCAAGGCTCAGTGCTTGGACCTCTTGTCTTCTCCATCTGCGCATCATCACTAGGTTCTGTGATTCAAAAACATGGCTTTTCCTTTCACTGCTTTGCTAACGACACTCAACTCTACCTCTCATTTCAGCTTGATGTGACCATAGCTTCTTGCTGGATGAAGGACCATTACTTTCAGCTTAACTCTACCTCTGCAACTAATATAGAATGCGGCAATGAGAGTGGTCTTTAATGAGCCAGTCGCATCAAATTCAAGGCACTGATGTTTGCCAACAAACAACCACTGGCTCTGCACCCCATACCTAAACTCACTACTTAAAGGGGTCATATGATGCTTTTTTAAAGATTATAATTTTGTGTATTTGGTGTAACAGAATATGTTGACATGCTTTAATGTTCAAAAAACACATTATTTTTCAAATACTGTACATTATTGTAGGTCCTCTATGCCCCGCCTCTCTCAAACGCTTCGTTTTCTACAAAGTCCCTCCTTCCGACAAGCGCAGTCTGCTCTGATTGTCCAGCTGAC
>NW_015536486.1:134889-138653 GCF_001515605.1 Sinocyclocheilus anshuiensis
TTAGTCTTTGCAACTTCAGGGATCTTATCTATGCACAATCAGCTTGTAACACTCCAAAGAGAAAGGAAAACTTGAAATCGCATCATATGACCCCTTTAAGACTTATATGCCCTCCAGAGGCTTGCATTCTGCAGGTGAACGTCACATTGTTAAAGATGTAGGAAAGTAGTTTTTTCGTGTCATGGCTGCACACTTGGGTGTGCTTTTTCAGTTATTCCACTTATCCTTATATATTTGTTCTTTTTACCTGGCAATGCTATAGCATGAGAGTGTCTCCAAATACTACCTTTACTGTATACCATATTATTACTCTATACCAGAGGTAGCCAATGTCGGTCCTGGAGAGCCACAGTCCTGCAGAGTTTTGCTGCAACCTTGATAAAAACTCACCTGCCTGTAGTTTTCCAGTAACGCTTAGACCTTGATTAGCTGGTTCAGGTGTGTTTGATTAGGGTTGGAGGACTTTGGCTCTCCAGGACTGACGTTGGCTACCCCAGCTCTATACCATTTCCTTGCAGCGAGAAAACTGCCCTCATTACAGCATTTAAAACACTGAACACCAAGCAGTATTGAGTTCTCTTGCTGCAGTGGACACACACACTCAGTCCATGATGGGTGGGAAAAAGAATAGTAGAAGCGATAATGCACCAATTACAACAAAGAATCATGAGTTTCACAAAACCGCATGCATGGGACACGGTAAAGGGGAAGGAAACATGACAGTAGATTACGGACTTGCAAATATGTATTGATTAAGGCCAGGAAAAATCATAAAAATAAATTTAACATTTAACAAAATTATGGCATTTTTCTAGTGAAATTTACATTTATTTTGGTACAATAAACAACACTAAGTAATTTGTGTTCTTTTTCTTGCTCAAGATTTATGCAAAGTATTAAAATCCTCTTGTTACATAATATTATTATATATTATTTAAATCACATGCTCTCATTTATGCAATACTAGAACCAGACAAAATTTTCTGCATATATTCAACATGGTTTACAGATTAGATCACTAAAAGTATTACATGAGACAATAAAATAAGAATACATCTTATGCTTTTGTTTCTTTTAGGGACCAGACATGGTAGGGAGGCTAAGCACAAGAAAAGCTGCTCAAGTATTTGACAGTTCTTTTCAGCAGAAAAAGTCTCACAGAGAAGGTCACTAGTGCTGAGGTGGATTTTATATCTTTCATCGTTGAGCATAATCTTCCATTTCAGGTGTGTAAGCACACAGGCAAACTATTCAGGAAGATGTTCGTTTCCCGACTCAAAAATGAAAAAAAAAAAAAAGAAAAAAGGAAAAATAAAACTAAGCCTACTCATCAAACAAGACAGCAGCTATTGTGAACATGGCACTGGAACCTGAATGTTCAGAGGATCTGTAGAAGATCATGAAGTTGATGAAAGCGATTATATCTTGTGTGAGAAGGAATACGCCAAGTACTATAATAAAACACAGGATAAGGTAATGGCTGGATTTGTAGACATACCAGTTTGCAATGATGCCAAAGCTAAAAACATGTTCAACTGCATTTCATGAGTTGCTTCTTGTGATACCACCTTGAAATTAGTTTTCAATGAGACACTCGTATGATATTCTTCAAAAATATCACTCATTTCTGTCGAGCTGGACATTTTAATAAGGATCAAATGAGTGAGTTCAGCTTTGAGAAGGAAAACTAACCTGTTTGTTCCTCAGTATCTTCATGTTTGACTCTGAATGCTTCTTCAATCTTCATGTCTCCTCTTTAATAAACGCCATCTTTATAATAGTGCGTCTCTCAGTCGCTTCAGTGGGAGTTTTTCTGTGTTTAAGATCAGAATAATTAACAGAAAGAAAAATAAACCCAATCTAGATCTCTGGGGTGTCTCAATCAGCTCCCGAGTTCAGTAGTCAGCACACTAGTAAGGGAGACAGTCAGAGTGAGAGTTAATGGACTTAAATGGTCTCATTATCTCAAAACACTCAAACTAGCCACAAATTAATAAAGTAAATTACAGATTATATATTTAGGTAGCCTATGTATGATTTACAGTCTGTATTTAATGATGTGTAGATTACGTTTAGTAGATTCCACATTCATGAAAATATTTGCTATTGTTGTCATTACTCATGTTTGTTGTTCTCATTTCATTTACTCTGTTTTGAGCAGCAGGAGTTGTTCAGCGAGCGGCGATTCGAATCACTGAATCATTTCAAGAAGCATTTGATTCAACTGACTCGTAGTTTCGAAAAGCTTCGTTTCTCCATCATCACTACTCGCCAGTGAACGAATTAATGTTTATGATAAACTGATTCACTGTATAGGGAGCGAAATGATACGTACCTTTTCTTATACTCATGAGTGGATGCGCTTTACAAACACAAAATATCCTTTATTAATGTTAGATAAAGCATTACAATGCAACATTCAATAACAACTACTTAATTTTACAGTTGCTGTAAAAACAACCAAATAGACGGAACGGTTAATATCTATTTAAACCCTTTAAATGCTTAAAAGCACAAACCTTTCTTCATCAGAATCACATAAGATGCAGGAGCATGGCGCAGCCCTATGATGTCACACCACAAAACCAAAAATAAAAGTCCCATTTACACACTTCTTTCTAAAATCACAAACGTGCATAGAAAATTACACACAAATAATGTAAATAATAAAATTACAATCTTAGTGGTAATGTTGTTTTATGGCAGGTCTGATGCATGTAGTCAAAATTAACCATGGTTTTATTATAGTAAAAGTGTAGTAACCATGTTTTTTTTTTGGCGTATTGTGTTTACACACACTTCTGAGTAAATTGAATTTTGACTTGTTCTTTTCATTGTAAATTAAAAAAAAAAAAAGCTGACAGAGTGTTTCAAGTGTGTGCATTTACATTATTAATAAAAGAATTGGAGGAAAAGATGCGTCGTTATGAATTAAGAATCATTTTATAGTGTTGGGTAAAGTTACTCTTTAAAAGTAAAGCATGACAATATTGCATTACTCCTTAAAAAGTAACAAAGTAACACAATTAGTTATATTTTATGGAAAGTAATGCATTACATTACTTTTGTGTTACTTTTTGTCACCTGGCTTGCTTATTTTTTAATAACAAAAACCCCAAACTTTAAAAGTATATTTTTAGCACCTGTAAAGGCCCTTTCACTCCAAAAGTGAAATGAATAAGCCTCAAGCTGAAGGAAGAGCCTCAGACTTTGCATCTCACTCCCAATTTCTCTCAATGTGGGGACAGGAAAGGTGTCAGTGAATAAATGTGCAAACTTTGCTGATTTGACAAAGTAATTCAAATATGTCATTGCAATTTTAAAAGTAATGTGCTATTTTACTAGTTACTTGAAAAAGTAATCTGATTACGTAACTCGCGTTACATGTAATGCGTTACAACACTGCGCGTCACAATATGGCCTGTTTGATTTACGTTAGTAGTGTGTTGTCACCTTGTTCACAGATCTAATATACATTCACAGACTTAACCAACTGTGTTTATGTGTACTTTGTATGTTTTTGACAGTTGACTTGAAAGTTTAACGTGTGTGCGCTCAGAAAAACATATTTCAGATGTTTGACAAGGCTTTTTAAACACATTCTGGGCACACCTGAGACTTATAATACAGCTTATAAAAAGGCATAATGGGTCACCTTTAAAGCTCCAGATGTCCTGTAAAATAAGTAAGAAAAATTTAAATGTGTTTTTTATTTTGAGGAAAACTGCAGAGCTTTCTGTGAAGTTCAGCAGGTGTATATTGTG
>NW_015536486.1:138668-142365 GCF_001515605.1 Sinocyclocheilus anshuiensis
TGTGTGTGCGTCTCTGGTTGTCAGCTGGGGTTAGTCCGATGGCAATTCCTCCCATTGTCTTCTAACCTAAAACAACACAATGAACACATTCAGTACTGTTATGATTTTATATGTCTAGGACTATCGTTTATCCATTGGAAAAAGATTTGTAAAGACTGTTGACAGTTAGACAGACATGCTAACGTTAGCTTCGAAAGTGTTCACATACGCTAACGTCAGCAGCCGTACGGGACAACTTCAGCAAACCTTTAAAAAGGTAAACTTTTCATAAAATGTACACTGTAAAAAATTATTGTGATTTTAACAGTAAAAGACTGTAAAAATGCTACAGTAAAAACCTATTAACTGGTTAACAGTAAGCTTCCATACTATATTCGGTACATTACATCAGTTAATGAAATACGGTATTTTATTGTGAATTTAGTTAAGTCTGTAAAACCTAAAATGTTGCATATTTTTTTACGGTGAAGCTCTGGCAACCACAGCTGCCGGTATTTTACCGTAAATGTCACAGATTTTGTTTTTACAGTGTAAGCATTACGCGATACACAGTGGTTACGGTAGCTAATGTCTACAAATATAAAAGTATAAATACCTTTTCGACCGACGAAAGCCGATTGAAAACTCCAGGCCGTGTCTGAGGAATCACCGAGGACCGTTACGTGCCATGAATACATGCCGCGTGCCCTAAAGTGATGTCATTCGATCATGTGCTCATTTGATCGACACTTGCTTGTAGCCTATCTCCCAATGTGGCTATATTACTTCTTTTTTTGAGCTGCACGTGGTATAGCAGTCTTAAATGCAATAACTAAAATAATTTTCCTAAATAACTTTTCTTGTAGGCTTACCAACAGTTTAATATGTAAATGGAAATAATTTATTTATTTGTCTTACCAGTGTTATTTTCCACTTTCTTTTCTTCATGTTTTCCTTGGCTGCATTAATCCCTCTATAACATTCTTGTAGAGCTCCTGGGATGCAACTTTTGCAAAACGATTGCATTGCAACGCAGTTTGTGCAAGTCCAGAACGAGACGAGTTGCTTGCAATAAGACAAAAAAAGTCCGGTTGCAGATCGCGTAAGTTCCAGGGGAAGCTCCTTAAGTTCGGCCATCCCACACACACACACGTGACTGACCGCCAACAGGAGGAGGAGGGTCGTATTACGCTCTACACTGCACTCAACACTTTCAGTCTTTGAGGAGACATGAAAAACTGCACATAACGCAGGAACGGTATAACGGAAAATATTAGCGGTTTTGAAACCGTGACATTTTCAAATCGCGGTATACCTAGAAACCGGTAATCGGCCCATGCCTAATTCAAATCTATTATACTGTAGTAAAAATAATAATATCAAACTGCAAAACACAAGGTCACAAGGCTGCGCCGCGCTCCGGCATTTGTTGTGATTCAACTAAAGAAAGGGTTGTGTTTTTAAGCGTTTAAATTAATGTAATCCGTTTACGAAATGTTATAGGTTTTGCAAACGATATAAATGGCTTCGTTATTATTGAATGTAACATTGTAATACACAAAATATCATGCATTAACATTAGATAAAGTGAGTAAAGCGCATCCGCACATGAGCAACATAGACTAACCATGTTCTGTACACTTTTCGCCCTTCACGCCAGCAACCACTCCTCCGTTGTTGAAAGCCAGACAAGCAAGTTTGTGTGATCATTCGCTGGGAGAATACCCATTGCACAGTCCACATCTTATGTTTTAATCTTAAAAAATGAAATGTGTAGATGTATGTAAGCAAAACAGACAATTATCTTTTGCCTTTTGGCCTCCTGGGCTTGTCTTTTTTCCTCCTTCTTCTTCTTTGCGCTTTCTCTTCTTTTCTTCCTTCTCTTTCTCCTCAGTTTCTTTTTCTACCAGCAGGTCGAAGTACTCGTCGCTGGTGATGACATGAGCTGGACGCCTCACCTTCTCCTTCCTCTCCAGGGCTGGACTCGTGAGGACGTTAGCCAGACTCTCTGGGATTACACCTGCTGCCACCAGGTCATTTTTGGGAGCCACTCTATTAATGTTACAGGTGGGGCAAGGTGTTCGAGTGATGGTTGATGTGTCAGAGTTTTTCACAAAGTTTTGTAATTATATAAGCTAACTTGATGTATGAAATCTTATTAAATAACAATAAATATCCTATCATTGTGTTAAACTTTAAGTTAATGTTAAGTTAAATAACTTCATGAAAATTGCAAACAGCGTCTTCTGTCTGTGGTCATCGCCCACAATTGACGTTTAAAAAATCCCATTTCAAAGCATTTATCCAACAAAAGGTAATTTATTTAACAATTTGTGATAACATAATATTCATTTCATAAAGACTGTAATAATGTGAGAAGCATAAATTAAATAGAAATGTAAATTTTCGCTGCTCTAGCTGTCTCCCCACCCAAGCTGCAGTCTTGAAGTGTAGCTTGCCCACCGTCCATTTTCAAGCGCAGTGGGCGCACCTAGCAAACTTACTGAAATCTCACTGAAACAAATGGTCGCAATCCCGGGCTTCGACGTCGCAAGGCTGCAGGCCTTCTCTGACTCCCCTCTTTGTGTACCAGAAGCCACCAACAGACAGCGAGGTAAGTCGGTGGTGTTTGTGAAATTACCCGAGCTGCTGCGTTGACAGTCGTTGTGTGTTGTTGTTGGGCTGTTTTGGCTCTCGGACGTGCCGCTTATACGGTGTTCTTTTGCATCTTTCGGCAGAAAGGCCTCATCAGTGTGCCCGTGGTTTCAAGCACGACCAAGGAAGGGAGGGAGGAATGCCCCGAGGCCCCGGAGACGGTAAAGGGTTTTCACGGAGCGACGCAGGCGTTATCTTTTTGTACAACACCTAACCCTTTTTGTCTTTTTGGGTCACATTGCAGGGGAAGCATCCCGCCGCCACCCCACCCCCCGAGTGTGATGAAGAGTACATATCGCTCCTGAAGCGTCTGTTTTGGCAGGAGCTGAATACAAGATCCATTACTCTCCGCCATGTATTGCCATTTTTGACGTGTTGGCTGTCATTCAGGTTTCGGAGACCCTAACCACATCTCTTTTGTTTTTTAACTCCCCAAAGATATCCGAAGTGGTGCAGCATGAGCCCGAGCTGATGGGCTACGCGAGGACGTTCAACATGACCTATGAGGACCTGCAAAAGATGCTGCAGAAGCTGTCCCGTGACATCTCGTTTTCAGCGTGTCGTGTTGAAAACTTTTCCCAGAGAGCGAAAAAAAAAAGGAAAATGAGCAAAGAAGTAAAATACATTTTGTAAAGAAAAGAAATCCAGGAGTAAATAAAGTTCAATAAACAAATGGGGGGAAAGTTCCGTTGTCACGTTTTGAATCAAAGTGTGAAATAAGTTCCAGACGACCCGACACCTGCGAAGAGATGAGGAGGACTGCGAGGACTTCAGATGGCGCCGACTCTGAATCGACGTGCACAGCTGCCAAATTTTCACATATGTTGTTGTCACGAATCTGCTCCCTGCTCTCCCGTCCGCTCACCACCAGATGTCATAATTTCCTCCACAAGGACACTAACTGTTGCACTTCATCCCGGACTACATTACCCATCATGCCTCTCACATAGGAACCATCACTGACACACCCGTTTCCTGTCAGGACACTATTTAGGTCACACGCTTCCATACACACACTGCTCAGTATTGATTGTCTAGTGCAGCGGTTTCCAAACTCAGTCCT
>NW_015536486.1:142472-159310 GCF_001515605.1 Sinocyclocheilus anshuiensis
TGTTCTATTCGACCATAAGTGCCCTGCGAAGTGGACATCACCGGATATTCCGCCATGATTCCAGTTCGAAACGAGTGTACACTGTATGTTCCATTCAAAGGGCATTAAAGTATGTGAGACGTGAATTTAAATTGTATTTATTTACAGAGGTATATGATGTCACACTTCATAAGACGCTGCAGGCAGTGGCGCAGTGCAAATCCATGAATGAATGTTTAATTAAATAAAATAATAATAATAATAACAATAAAAATAAAAACTTTTCATTGTCATTTGTGTGCTTGTGGAGTACTCACATCATATATAAATGCTATAAAGACATTGAAATGAAAAATAACAACAACAAAACTTGCGGTTAACAGACTGAAAGAAATTATTTATTACAAGTACAATTTTGATCCCATTACACAGTAACACAAAAATAATACAAACACAGATTTGTGGGATTGGTGTGGATTCCATGTTCCTGTCTCCCCTCCTAAAAACGCTGTTCCAGAATCGTGGCTGAGATGTGGTTTGGAATGGATTCTGTTCAATTCAATTCAAGTTTATTTGTATAGCGCTTTTCACGATACAAATCGTTGCAAAGCAACTTTACAGCAAATTAAGTTTCTACAATATTATGGGGTAGCTTATCAGTGGTGACTGTCAGTTAATGTCCATATGGCAGAAATGTACGGAAAAATAAATTAAAGACGTAATCAAACAGACGATGAACACTAATAACAGCAATTATTATATGATCAGTGGTGGAAAGAGAATTGAAAATTTGTACTTAAGTACAAGTACTGTTACATTGCTGAAATAATACTAAATTACAAATAAAAGTACTGGTGTCAAAACAGTACTTAAGTAAAAGTACAAAGTACTCCTCTCAAAAACTACTCGGAGTACTAGTTACTAGTTACTTTTTAGCCGGTGATATTTAATGAATTACCTCCTTTGCTGAGCCTGCATCTATGCCTTCTCCCGTACAAACTCTGCCAAGTGCTATGTCCGCCAAGAAGAAACACAGTTGTGAGGCTACGTCTGCACACGTTCCCCAGTCCTTCCACCACGGTACGTACAGCCAGCTTGCAAGCCACAACTTCCATGATGTGAATCCCCATTTTGTTTTGTTTTTCACAGCGAAGAGTCCCCAATTTGCTGGACCCTAAGGTGCTGGGGTCGCAGAGGTTGGAGGATCCTTGTATTGACTTCTCAAAGTTTGTGTCTTTTCAGGCAGTCAGCTTGTCAAAGTTGTCACTGTATGATGAAAATGCTCATCAGGAAGTGGACAAGAATGTTGAGTTGGAAGATGCGTGCAGATACCTCCTGACAGAGCTGGCACCTGCTGATGAAGCTGTTCCTAACAACACATGGGCACCCACAGACACAGAGTTGCACAGTTAAGTCTCCTGGTACCGCATCGTCTTTAAGGCCCCAGCACTACCCACCAAGCCACTTAGGACCTCCTCGGCTTTGGTGGGTAAGCAGCAGGTCAATATGGCATATACGGGATACGGCAGCAGGTCAATCTGGTGCGTGCTTGCACACCATGGCGGTGTTGCAAGCTTACCAAGCCGACCTGCTAAAACAGCTTGATGAGGGCAAGGAAGTGAAAATCGACAATATCCAAGAACTACATTGGGCCGCAGATCTGTTCCTCCATACCACCAAGGAGACGCCAGAGCTATTGGGCGGTCTATGGCAGCCATGGAGCGGCATCTGTGGTTGACCCTGTCTAACATCAAAGAGAAGGACACGGCCTTCCTGCAGGATGTCCCGCTGGCGCCTTCTGGCCTATTCGGCAACGCAGTAGGTACTGTCGTCCACAGGTTCCAGGAGGCCAGGCGACAGGCAGTGGCATTCCAGCGGTTCCTTCCTCGTCGCTCTCATGCTCATGGGGCTGCTGGGTGGGAGCAGCCCCAGCTGTGTACCAGCTCCTCATACAGGGAGATCCAGAAATGGAGCGTCGCTTCTCGTACTCCCCCGCGCTACTGGCCAAAGGCTTCTAAGCAGAAGGTGGATCTGCGGACCATCATTCTCGCTAGGAAGTCTTCGGCCAAAAGGTCCTATGGCCCAGGACTTCTGAGGGCAGGCCCCTCTGGGGAAGAGCGTACACCTCACCTCACCACACGGTGCCCGTCTCTCCTCAGTGCCCTCGAGAGATCGATCTGTTAACCCTGCCGGTGCTTCAGGGCACAGCGGTCTCCAGCGAGCACAGCTCTCAGTGTCCGCCCAGAAATGTAGCGGCTCTGGTAGGCTCACATCCTCTAAAAGGATTATCAGAACAGCTAGTTCGGTCACTCCCTGCAGGTCTTCCGATTCAGGGCACCGAACTAACCGCTCAAAGAACACCAGCGGTCAGTCTAAAGAGACTGATTCCCTTTGTAGGCCATCTGGCAGCGTGGAAACTTCTGCCAAACGTGTCTCAATGGGTCCGGCACACTGTAGAAAGAGGGTACAGAATACAGTTCGGTTTTCGTCCGCCTCTATTCAAGGGGGTTTTTCACACTCTGGTGGGCCCTGAGCAGGCTCTGGTTATGGAACAAGAAGTAGACACTCTCTTGAGGAAGGAGGCCATTCTTTGGTTCCAAAAACATGCTGAAACAAATATAAGCATGGTTGTGCAGGTAGCAAATATTTTAATTGCTATCAAAGCTTGATAGTTATTCCTCAAGAGAAATAGGCAGAGTTTAAAAAGAACTGTGCAGCAAATTATCCATCATTGTGCAACACAATTTGGATGTCACATGCCAAGGCAACTTACACTGGTTGACTCGATCATGAAAAAGGAGTGAAGATTTTCTTGCACTGATGATTTTTTGCTGCTTTGAGCTCATTGGGGTTTCTCTGAATGTTGGATATAGTACGCATATGAGCAAGTGCGCGTAGGATGTGCGAGTGATGAACTGTCATGGAAACATCAGGGGCCAGTTGTTCAAAAAGTTTAATCTGGATCAGAATGATCTGGATTTGGAAATCCCATTTTGCTATCCAGAATCAGGAAACCCATCTTACTCACCCTGATTCAGATACACACTTTTTCAGATTTCCAAATCTGGATTACTAGTGCTCTACGGAGCCCTAAAGGGACATATTGATGGAAAAAAAATTAGATGGAAAAAAACCCAATGTTTTGCATTGCATTTACACAATTACTTCTGACTGGTCCATATCTGATGATTGTGCCAATGTAGTTTACAATCAGTGATTTAAAAAAACAACAACTTTAAATTAAATGTAATATTTTTGTTTGATATTGACAGCTGTTTGGAAATTTGGGGATATATTGCATGTTACAAATGTATTTTTTGGACCAGTTTTAAAGTTTTATTACATTTTTGTTCCTGAAATCAACCCTTCTGCTGGGATCAAAAGTATCCCAATCTTACTAAAACGTATTGAACAACACAAACTGAGGATTTAATCCAGATCAAAACCAGGATTGGATTTTGTGATCTATACAGAATTCAGAATCCTTTTCTTTTTTCTTTTAAACAACCCATTTTCAAGATTTGATCCAATCCAATGGCCAAAATCCGATCAGATGACTTTTGAACAACAGGCCCCAGGTCACATTTAGATTACAATTAGATGACCTTGTCTCTTTAAGTAGCACTCAATAAATATATAATTCACTTTAAACACATGAAACTATAATTCAAGAAAAATGTTCATCTTAATTGCTAAGCAGGCTTTTATTCAAGGTTAGTCTGGTGTATTGTGTTCCAAGATTACTCCTTGAACAAGCAGAAAGACAGTAATTCTCTCATTTAATTCCATATATAGTCAATTTTAGTTATATCCACCCAACAAAGAATTTAGTTTTGTATATACTGTTTCAATAACACTTCTTCTACAGCATTAAAACCATTCATACAGAGAGTTATTACAGAGATATCTATTTTTCTGTGCATTAATTTATTTGAAATAATGCACAGAAAAACAAATTAATTTGTAATGCCTGGGTTAAATTCAATTGTTTTTCCATCTTTTTCACCTAGCAGTTAGTTTTTATAAGTGGTGTGTTTATTTAAAATATCTCTCTGTTTTAAATGTAGTTGTTTCAAGACAAGGAAGTGCTTTCAAAGCATATTTAAATTTCAAGGTTTTTCTGAAAAATGCAGTATCTTTCATTCAGCAGGGTTACTGAGACCCCTCATGAGACCCACGGTGATCGCTGCCGAGTGGTGGAAGTCCAGAGATCTGCGCCTTCTACGTCTGTGTCCATGGTCGCATGACTGAAGATGACAGACAAAAAAAAACGTAAAGGCTGTTTAATGTGTTTTCTTTTAGAGAGACTTGTCATAAAAGATTCATAATTTACTTTGAGATCAAAGCAATGCAGTTATAATTTACTGCCCAAACATACCGTTGCACATCTGCCACTCTGCACAAGGCAAAGATGAACCTGACAGTGCAGGAAGATGTGGTCAGAGATTCCTGAGAAGGTTAAAATCCTGAAGGAGAAGAGGCTCGCTGTATCAATACCATTCTGAAGAACTTCCACTGTGCCATCTTCAGGGTTCGGGCATCTAGGAGGGGAGAAGAGTTTTAGAAAACTAGAGCATGGCGAGTTTTAAATGTCTTGTTTATGATGTACTTTGTCAGCAGGATGGTTTCTAGGCATAGGCTAACTAGGCACCAAGTATTTGTTCAAGAGCAAGCATATGGTACAACAATTTCCCTATAAGATGATCAATTTCTGAGATTACAACAAAATTGATCATTTAACCATTTAAACATCAAGTCACTCACTCTCCAATAATTAGATTCCTGCGAAGATGATAGTCAATATCATTAACAGGTGTGGCCCAGCAGTTGTCCAGAACTGTTGCGATTTGATTTCGATCCACTCCTTCCACCTCAACCGCCACATACATCTGCTGGTTCACCTGTATTTCCACCTCCCCATCATATGGGCTAGTAATCTGTGCATCATGGTAGGGAATCATGCGTATCTGGTATGTGCCCTGGCCAGCAGGAGGCTCCTCGCTTATCTCACTGTGGGCAAAAATATCACACAAAGACTCAAGTAAATGGTTATGGTGATAGCTCATGCCCCATACAGAAAGGTGATATTGGAATATACACTGCCTTGCCAATAAACTAGAAGACACTGATTAGCCTTACCCGCCTTCAGCTTGGATAACATTGCTCATAGACAGGTTCTGGATCAGAGGGTACACACACGAGAATGTAATGTTCATCCATCTCTCTCTCGTAATGACGCTCTGGTCAGTGTTTCTCGGAGTACACTGAATGGCGTTTTGGTAGATGAAGTGAGTCCTGTTGCTCTATGAGGAGATGAACAAATGTCAATCTCAAGCTATAGGACAGGGGTATTCAATTAAACTTCCAAGAGGTCCGGTCTCGATATTTCTTTCCCGGCGCAGGTCCAGGGCAATACATTTTTTGGAATAGTTATAAATTTCCATCCGAGCAACAGTATTACTTTGTAAAATAAAAAAAATCCTATACATTAAAAATAGTCATCAAAGATGAGGACATTGGGCCCCAAGAGCCAAAGCAGTAGTGTCTGAGGACTTTTCTACAAAAATATAGAACATATTTCTTTAGTTGAGCCCAATGGGATACGAATATTAAAAGATAAGATCAGGCTATTGTTATTTTTACATTTAAA
Source organism: Sinocyclocheilus anshuiensis (assembly GCF_001515605.1). Taxonomy (NCBI): domain Eukaryota; kingdom Metazoa; phylum Chordata; class Actinopteri; order Cypriniformes; family Cyprinidae; genus Sinocyclocheilus; species Sinocyclocheilus anshuiensis. The sequence goes on from NW_015536486.1 coordinate 148,102, forward strand.
TATCTATGTATGGCAGAGGGCCACTTCACTCTGAGAAAAGATTTTGGACCATGCATTTTTATATTACTTAACATAAGTATCTGCTAAAAAACAAACAACAATGTACATTATATTCAAATAATATTATAATATTCAGATAATAAATCGCAATTCTGACTTTTTATCACAAATGCGAGTTTGTATTTTGCAATTCTGACTTTTTTTTCTCAGAATTTTGAGATATAAACTCACAATTCTGACTATAACACAATTGTGAGAAAAAAAGTCAGAATTTTGAGATATAAACTTGCAATTCAATTCTGATGGGAAAAAAAGACTGATAAGTTCTCAGAATTGCGAGTTTATATCTCACAATTATGAGTTAATAACTCGCAACTGCGTGTTATAAAGTCAGAATTGTGAGATATAAACTCGCAATTCTGAGAAAGACACAATTGTAGAATTCTGAGTTTATAGTCTGCAATTGTGAGATTATATCTCATAATTCTGACTTTTTTCTCAGAATTGTGTTTGTATCTCATAATTCTGACTTTTTTTCTCAGAATTGTGAGTTTATATCTCACAATTCTGACTTTATAACACGCAGTTGCGAGTTATTAACTCATAATTGTGAGATATAAACTCGCAATTCTGAGAAAAAAAGTCAGAATTATGAGATATAAACTCACAATTGTGACTTTCTCAGAATTGCGAGTTTATATCTCACAATTCTGACTTTATAACTCACAATTGGGAGAACAAATGTCAGAATTGTGACATAAAAAGTCGCAATTACCTTTATTATTTTCTATTCAGTGGCTGAAATGGGCTTCCATAGTATATTGCCGGGGAAAAATGCTGAGCACTTGTGATTATTTAATGTACTGCTCTGTTGTTTTGATGCACTTCTGTAGCCATTATGTTTCACGGCTCGGATAGAACCAAGCCGGGGTCTGGAACCGAATCATGGTTTGATATTTTAAAGGACCCCAGCTACAACTTATTAATCATTACACATATGTATGGACAGGTATCTCGTTAGTAGCTCTAGTGATGAAACAGAACTGGAAAGGTCATTACCATCAGAGTGGTACCACATATGTGGTCTTCATTGTCAAAATGAAACACAAGTCTGCCATTCTCAAGGGTTCCTCTGCAGCCTGGGTCATTTAGGTGCAGGTTCTCAGAACGAAAACCAGATTCAAAGAGCTGGCAGCGGGATAGAGACATGGAGCCAGTGCTGCTGGCACAAGACTCCACAGCATCTGAGCAGATAAAGAATTTCTAAGTTATGTCAAATTATTTTTGGTGTTATTGCCTTGATTTATGCAACATCAGACAGTATGTGTTGGTCACGTTCACAATATAATTGCGAAATAAAATTTTATTGTGAAAGTGGGTGACTGCAATACAATCGGGTTATCACCAGCAGTTCATTCCTAATTTTCCCTCATATTTTTACACAGTCTTCAGATTTCCCCAAGAGGCTATGTATGACTGCAGTTTCATCCCTGTGGCCAGTTTAAACGGATGGTGTTTATCTGTGTACAAGTCACAGAAGGATGTCAATGAAGGGAAAGAGGTTGAGATCACAGTATTAGTGGCAATTATTGTTTTTGTTAATTATTGCTAATTGTCTGTTTGTCCATGTTTGGTTAGATGAATCTATGTAATTAATGGCCAAATCATGCAGTAATTTATGTCCAGTTATTTATGTCTCAAAGGTGTAGATGGCAAAATTTTAAATTATGACCATTTTAAATCATTCTTTCTTTTTAAAATTAAAAGTCAGAGTACTTACCTACTCTCATGGAGCATGTTTAACCTTCTTCTTCTTTTTTTTAATGAAATTAATATACTATATTTTAGTTTGATAATGTTTTTATTTATTATTTTGTATGTTTATGCTGTTAAATTATATTTACGATCCGTTTATTACCTGTTAACCACTTTTTGAGAATAGAATAAAATTTTGAGGTTTATAACTCAAAAAATTAGCATTCAGTAAGATTTTGTTTGGGAGCATTACCAAATATTTTTGCTAGATGAAATTCTCTTTCCATTCATTTCCAATGCTATCATGTCCATGGCGTGTTTTGTGTGTGTGTGTGTGTGTGTGTGTGTGTGTGTGTTCACATAGCAAATGTCTTGTTAAGAACGTCCAGAAATTGATAAAACTGATTCGAGATCAGGTAAAAACCATAGACGCTGGTTCAACGGTTCACCGCTGGGTGGCAATCTCAGTGAACTCGCATATTTCACAGGTTCACAGAGATCGCCCCCCAACCTCAAACCATTGAAATTTCGAAACGTTTCAAAACAGTTATGACATAACGAAGCCTCGTTTACTGAAATCACGTGACTTTGGCATTTTGATACGTGCTCCGAACTAGTGATGTGACGTTCGGCACCGAGGCTTCGAAGCTTGCATAAAAAAAAAACCGAGACATCTCACAATGATGTCCGAAGCTTCGTTTTTGTACACAACCACGTGACTACTTATATCAAACAATAGGAGTCACATGACAAAAACCAACCAATGAAAACATGACAAATTAACTAGACAACCAATAGAAACAACACACGTGAGGGAACAGGGAATCACGTAACTTGACAGAAACCAATGACTGCGGCAAATCTACAAAATAAAAGACTTGAAAACAAGAACATGAAACAAAATCCAAAACCAGACATGACACCACACAAAACAAATTACTATATATAAAAACACAGCAGGTTTTATGGTGCTAATCAAAGCTAATAATAATTATTTAATAATGATAAAATAATTGTTCCTGCCATAATTATTTTTAAACCACTATTTTACTGAAATGGTGTTTACAGGACAGTCTAGCCACAGAAGTTCAAATATTTTAACGCATCCGAAAGCTCAAATTGGATCCGAAACTTCCACATACGTATATGATCGGAGTTCCATGCAGCTCCCACACTACTCTCCATTGGAAATGAATGACTTCCGTTCAATCGCTTGTCGTTTGTGAAAGATAGTGGAAAGGTGGCTTTAGGCTCTTGCGCACCGAATCCTCAGCCATGGTCTTGACAGTCATCTCGCCTTGTGCCGGGTTCACACTGCAAGTTTTTTAAAGTTGTCAGATCGCTGCTGTTCTCACACTACACGACTGTCTGGGGTACCATCTAGTTGCTGTTGTGTGCACACTACACGACTGATTGGCGACGGGGATCACACATTACACAACTTTTCAATAGGAAGTTGCAGGTCTATTATGACTCCTCCCACTGAACTTTCCCTTTCCCTATGTCTGCTCTCTCATTGGCTGTAGGTCGTCGCCGGTGTCATTTCCAGTCAAAAAACATTGATGAATTGCAAAAAACTGCATGACTGCGAGTTGCCGACAGATCCAGATATTTAGCATGATAAATAATCTTTGATAACACACACTATGCCAGGGGTTCTCAACTCTGGCTCTCGAGGTTCACTTTCCTGCAGAGCTTAGCACCAACCTTGATCAAACTCACCTGCCTTAACTTTCTAATAATCCTGAAAACCTTGATTAGCTTATTCAGGTGTGTTTGATAAGGGTTAGAGCTAAACTCTACAGGAAAGTAGACCTTGAGGGCCAGAGTTGAGAACCCCAGCACTACGCGATTGTCACTTATGTTAACAAGCACCAATTTTCCTCTGATTTCAGCATTTGTCGCCAATTTCCACAAAATTGTTGGCAAGTGAAAATTGGGGCTAAAATCATGCAGTGTGAACCTGGCATTACTCTCGTCACATGCTCAGTGAACTCCGATTCCGTAAAGGGAACGGTGGTGCTGAGCATGCATTCTACAAGATAAGACATTTGTCAGACACTTAGGGTCTGTCGCGCAACGAATCCTCAGTCCTCAATGAATCTTCAATGTATCAGCCATGGTCTTATCAGTCATCTTGGCTTACTTTTGTCATATGATTAGTGAATTCTGATTCTTGCTGCACTGTGTGCAACTCTGCAGCTTGTGCTGGATGAGCAGAGCAGAGCAGAGTTTAGAATTGAAGCAACTGTTATGCAGCTTAATTAAATGGTTTTTATTTCCATAAAAAAAGCAAAACAACAGTGGAGGCAATGTAATGTAAATGTAGCGGTGGCATATTTTATGCTAATTTCACCCTCACACTCCATCATGGTGATATCGCGTAACAGCTTTTCACTTCAACGAGAAATCTCATCACATTTTAATATCGCGAGATCTCGTTGCACAAGATCTTATCACACCCCTAGATATCACTTATCATGAGTTCATGTTGAAGTATTAATTAAGGTATTATTATATGATTATTTATGTACTGTTACTATAAAGTGTTGCCCTGTGGGGTACGTGAAACTGTGATGTGAGTTAATAAAAAAAAAAATTTTTAATGTATGAATGCACGATACTTACCAAAGATTTCAGGATTTGGTCTTTGTCCTTGCAAGCAACCACAGCCATAGACACCATCTCTCTCTTGACAGACCTCATTTTCAGTGCAAGTATTACAAACTAAAACAGAAAAGAAGATGACCATTGCACAAAAAACATGGAACCATGCAGTGATTTGGATCCTGACCTATGTGTTGAAGTATATCAATAGATCTAAATGGCTACAGGATGATATTATGTAAATAAATAAGTAAAAGATAGAATTTCTAGTTGTAGAAGTTGAGGAGAGAGGGGGATGGGATCAGGAAAGGTCCTCGAGTCAGGACTCAAACTCGGGTCACAAGCACACTACATGTCAGAGCAATGCCCGTGGGGCTATCAACTCAAAAGATAGACATATTCAAAAGATTTATTACAAAAACACACAGTATATACACATACAGACTTTTTATACATGTTGTTTTGATAAAGTTGCATATGAAGACTGCAGATGTAAAAACCTCCCTGATGAAAGTCTGATTTTGTTTTTCTTTTAAAAGCATTTTGAGACTTTTTTTATATCAGTTTCCTATGTTTATGTTCAGTAATTTCACTCTAATGGCAATGCAAAGGTTATTATTATTTAAATGCCTTATTTTCAAAAATGTCACTTTAGTTAGTTAACTGGTATTTAACAAATTTGATTGTCTTTTGCTGCAAACCCAGCTAATTCCATGTGTTTTTTTTTTTTTTTTTTTGCAAGTCCACCTCTTTGGACAAAACAACAACAAAAACAAACAAATAAAAAATATAGCTGTAAGCAGCAATTCAAGCACTTTAAGACCTCTGAGTAATTATAGACATTTTAAGTTGATTTTATTCAAAATGGCTGAAAATTCATAAATAAAATTACTAGTAATATAATGGTAGCACTTTATTTTACAGTCCTGTTCCTCATGTACATACTATGTATTTATTACAGTAATTACAATAACTAGGTACTAACCCTAAACCTAACCCGACCCCATGTAGTTACCTTATATTACCAGAACTTTCTTTGGTAGGTACACTGTAAGTACACTGTAAATACATGTAAGTACACATACTGTAAAATAAAGTGCAACCAAAATGTATGACTTTTGGCCAATAGGTGGCACTGCTCCCAAATTGTTGTGATGTAGTTAACTAGGGGTGACAATAACACACATAGTTTGGTGCCAATATGCCAAAGAATTGCATTTTTCATATCTCCTGACCACTAGGTGGCACTGTGCTGAAATTGTGCAGGTAACCTCAGAACATTTGTCATAACAAAGTTTGGTCAAAGTCTGGTCTGAAAACGATAAGGCATTGAGAAGATTTCATCAAATTCATTAGATTTGTGTGTTACTCAATAACGGTTGGGTCTATCAAAAAGCTTTTGATAACTTTTTGTTCGGGCCATCCAAAGATGGTCTGTATACATTTTGGTGAAAATTGAATGAACTGTCTAGGACATAAGTAGGTTTTTTACATTATGGAAAATATTTCACAAAACATTTGATTGACAGCAGTGATTCTAGAGGCAAAGTTGTTCAGAATGAAGAGATCTAACATATGATATTAATATTGTGTGTATGTGTGAAACATTTTGTGATATGCAAGGCATAAAACATGATAGCGCCACCAGGTGGCCAATTTCTTTCAAATTTCTCACAGACCTCTAAGGCCATGAGTCAAATGGGCTCCTCAAAATTCGTTCCGGTCAGCCTCCGTTAACCTTTTCTAATAGGTGCTCAAAATTCATTGGCCGGTGGCGGCCATATTTTTCAAGACACACAATGCCCTTATAGATATGGGTGGCACCTTAGATAAAGACTCTGCATGCCAAATTTCAAGTCAATCGGACTAAAAGGTGCATAGTTACAGCCATTTTCATGTTTTTCCGGGTTTTTTTTTCGTTTGCCAGATTGAATGGAATAATTGAATGATTGGATGATACACGGACATCTAATTTTAGTCACTTGCATGCGTTTCATTAACACATAATCCTTTCTGGATTACAATCCGCCATCAAAATGACAAGTTTAACTATTTCAGCTGCTGTCAAAAAAGGCTAAATGTGAACTGTGCTGGCAAAATGAGTCACAATGAGCAAATTTTCAAAAATGAGTTAACATTCTCCATTAAAAAATCCATTATGATTTGTTGGAATCGGACAAACAATGACTGCGCTACACCCGTTTGAAGTCGATAGAGTCAGCAAAGTCAATTTTGAGAAAAATCAAGTTAAAGTTTTCTGAAGCTTCCAAAGCAAAATCACTGAGCAACGTTGCATATTTTCCTCCAGTTATTTTCTTAATAATTACTATCTTAATAATCACAATATAGTTATTTTTAGTTTATCTTTGTTAATTATAAATAAGAACAGATGCAAAAAAAGAACAAATAAGAAAAACTAATAATGCATTACTTTTTTTCATTTTACATCCAAACAAAACCATTCAAGTAAAAAAGAAAAATAATCAAATGTAAAAATCCCTTTAGTGTGTTCATTACAAATAAATGGATGATTAAAACTACAAAAGCAGCTCAATCAAGAGCAGCAAGTGATTCCATCTTTTATTTTATTGTTAGATTAACATTAATGCGACAGACGGCCTATATATTAAGACCTGCTGTAATGCACGGATCTAATATAATGTTACACATCAGATGTCTTCCCCCAACAGTTCCTCAAATGTTCACTTGAGACATAAAATATTATGTTTGCGTGAATACTTAAATACTGTAATTCTCTGTATATGTTTATATTTATCGGGATTGCGCTGTCGGAGGCGCCTTTATGCGGGCGCTTACGAGCGGAGAACAGGTACTCCTCTCAGAAAACATACAAATAAAGATCATTATTAATGCTTAATTACTATTTGGAGCATTGGGATCGCTAGACGAGGGCTTAATGAACTCATTTTTGTGAAAACCTCAAATTCGACTAAAATCTAAATTTTTCACTTTTTTTTGCATGTAGCTCTAAATTTGCCCATGCGCATTGCGACTTATTTTGCCAGCATGGATCACAAATGATCCGCCACCTCCAGCATCCTCACATGCCATATAGCCTACTAGCCGGGACTCATGTGCTTCTCAATATCCACATCATTTTTAACCAAAAAAGTTACGGACTGCAGCTTTAATTATTAAAATAATCAAAATAGATACCTGATGATGAGGTTATTGATGATGAAGATGTTGGCGATGGTGAAGATGATGATGGTGCAGAGGTTCGTGAAGATGAAGAGGATGATGAAGATAGTCCCAGATTCGGTGAGTCTAGTGTGGTCCATGCTGATGATGTTGGAAATGATGGTAAAGTTGATGGTAACACTGTTAATAGTGATAAAGGCTGTTAATTTGCTGATGACGTAGAATTAGCTTCTGTGAAAAGTGTTGTGATTTTAAATAGTTTTTAAAGATTTTTCAGATTTCCTGGAATGTTTTGTGTTGAGATTGTAGTCAGGACAGCAGTCCCACTTATCATGCAGAACTCATCACAAAAACACCCATGGTATACAAAGACACGCTGCAAATACTCCCAACCAAATACAAAAAGCGTGCTGCAAATATTTTTACAACTTCTCTTACGAAAATTAACCATGGTTTCACTATAAAAAAACAAAAAAACATGGTTAACACTTTTACTGTAATAAAACCACGGTTAGTAAGGGTTGTTTGGATCCCCTTGAAACATTTCCATAGTAGTCTGTGCTACTTGCAACGCTTTTCTGTATTTGGTCGCGTTGTGTGTATTTGCAGCATGTTTATGCATTTGGTTGGGTTGCGAGTATTTGTAGCGCATTTCTGTATTTGGTGGTGTTGTGAGTATTTGTAGCGCATTTCTGTATTTGGTTGTGTTGCAAGTATTTGTAGCGCGTTTCTGTATTTGGTGGTGTTGTGAGTATTTGTTGCGCATTCCTCTATTTCAATGTGTTGTGAGTATTTGCAGCGTGTTTCTGTATTTTGAGTATTTGCAGCACGTGTTGTCAAACTGATTAAGATGTTTTCTTAATTTGTTGGTGCGTTTTTTGCATGTGCCACTGTATAAAACACTTGTCAATGCATCTTATTTTAGCTACAAAATCTAAACACCAATGCTGCTACCCAAATTGCATACTTATACTATGCCCTTAAAGTATGTACTTTTTTGGTGAAGAAGTACACACTTTTAAGTGTGTAGTAGAAGAGTAGGCAAGCTTTGGGACATACTCCCTGTGTTCCATTCGGAGGGGCTCATCCCTACGCTCTAATCCCTTCAAAAGGTTTACCCTCCGGAGTGAGAGCTTCGAATGGATGAAGGGTGTAGGGGTCAAAAAAACTCTTTTTTTGGAACGCACTTCTGCGTCATCTTAACGAGACGATCAAGGAGGCGCCTTCATCGCACATTTTGTACGCTGGTTGACCCCCAAAAAACACGCTCGGAACGATGAGTAGATTGTACAAAAGAGTAGATTGTACAAGCTGCGCCTTTTGTTTAACGTTAAGTTTATTTTTTATTTATATATTTATTCTTGGTTTATTGGACCAAGACCAATGGATATTACTTCATAAGCAATTGGTTTTAAATGGATACATTTTGCCTATGCATAATTCATGCCATGTAGCTCTAAATTATTTGTCATGCGTATTTAATCAAATTATTTGTTCGTTTTACTAGTGTAATGTATTCATTTCGTTTGCCAAGAGTCCACCACATTTTAACCTTACTGTGTGTTCATTAGTGGTGTTACCATTATCCCTGCTGAACAGGTCAAACAACTTCCCTGTGCAAAGGATCATGGTGGCCCGAAGTGTCCATCAGTTGTACCCTTCGAAATCCTTCATTCCGAAGGGACCTTTGAAGTGGCCAGTTTTGAGCACTTCGGTTTGGAATGACCCTTCAATATGGCAGCCATGATTGTTTTTACTCCGAAGTGCCCTTCGGAGGGCGATATGTCCCGTTTGGTACACACCGCTGTCGCATTTAACGCACGCACCCTGCCACTGTAAACTGGCCTGTCAATCATCTTGTCACAGTTAACATCCTCCACATTTCATTTTATTTAACTTCCTACCATATTGGAGAGAAAAGAAGTAGCTTGTTGATCTGCCAGCCGTGGGTCTTTATGTGGAGAACTCTGCTCATATTTTTTGCATAATGATGCATTTAAAAGTTAATGGCCAAACGGATGTTTATAGAAGTTCACATTGTTGTTGCAGATGAAATATAACACAGATAACATTAAATAAATATTAATTATAAATATTTTTACCAAGTTAAATGTTGATTATTAGTAACTCAATCCCCTTTATTTAAACCTCTCTACTTAACCGTAGGTTGCGCACAGACGCCATGTTTGTAGTTTTTTAAAAATGCTTATATTCATGTTTGTAGTTCTGAATTGAATCCTTCTCCAAAGTGCAATGGATTGTGGCTAATATTAGCCATTAGAGTGTGCACAGATCCACACTTCGAAAATCTACCTGAAATTGTAGACCATCTGGGGACCTTTGGCACACTCTTTTCAACATACTATGCTTTGGGACACACTTATTCTAATCTCTGTTTAGGATGGATAGTATGAACACTGGGACGCAGGGCAGTGCTTTTGTACACTTTGTCATCCCACATCATGTCCTGCCCTCTAGTGGTTAAATAGCATTACTGTTGTTGGGCAGATCAGCTTCTGTGACATGGAATAATTGCGAAATCCGGCGGTTTTCAGAGCAAGACAATGACTCAGTTTTAGGGTTTTCCTTAGCTAGAATGTTATCTCATATGTTTAGTAATTCTCAAACTATTTTTATAAAGACACAAAATGGAAAAGGACGTACTAGTTTAACTTAGTTTAAGATTTGATGTCACATCTTACTATGTTTCATGTAGTTAGGTAAAGCCTTACTCAAGTATCGAATTCACTGCAACACTGTAACAATGCATTTATGTGTCAATGGCAATAAATAAATAAAAGATAAGTAAATAATCACAGTTGCTTCTTCACAGACATCGGTTTTACTGTGGTTGTAGACAGAAAACAATGCAGCACTTGTTTTTATGTTCCGTTTTTCACACTTTAGGAAGTTAATAAAGTGGGAAGTTGCAGTTTAGGGTTAAACATATCAAAACATTTTAAGTAATTTCCGTTTATTTATTTTTCCATTTTGATTTGTCATCAAAAACTGTCCCCACCCCAGACCTCACTGATTTTCAAACCCTAGTTGCGGCCATGATTGCATTATTAAAGGGGTCATATGATGCGATTAAAATTTGTCCTTTCTCTTTGGACTGTTACAAGCTCTTGGTGCATAAAGAAGATCTGTAAAGTTGCAAAGACTAAAGTCTCAAATCCAAAGAGATATTCTTTATAAAAGTTAAGAGTCAACCACGCCTACCTAAAACGGCTCGTTCTAACACGCCCCCACATGTCTACGTCACGATGTGGGAAGATTTGCATAACGCCGCCCAAATGTTCACGCAAAGAAAGAAGGCGTAACTTTTATTCTCGCTGTAGTATTGTTGCTGCCGCCGCCATGTTGTGAAGACGCTGTGTGTTTCGTTGTGAAAGCGAAACTACTTTGTTTGATCTTCCAAAAGAGGACGATATCCGCTTCGTCATGCCTAGAGCTGATCCGTGCTGGTCGCTGAGGAAATACTACAACTTCGCGCTGTGGATCGATTCAGTCGATTCAGTCAATGAAGGAGACTCTGTTAATAAGAAGTCATATAGCATCAATGTCAGAAGTCAGAAAGAGCTTTAATACCAAGTATGTTTACACACACAAGGAATTATGTGGAAAATATTTTTTGAACCTTAAACCACATAAACACATTTCATTACACCAAATACACAAAATA
>NW_015536486.1:160178-168305 GCF_001515605.1 Sinocyclocheilus anshuiensis
GAAGATTTGCATAACGCCGCCCAAATGTTCACGCAAAGAAAGAAGGCGTAACTTTTATTCTCGCTGTAGTATTGTTGCTGCCGCCGCCATGTTGTGAAGACGCTGTGTGTTTCGTTGTGAAAGCGAAACTACTTTGTTTGATCTTCCAAAAGAGGACGATATCCGCTTCGTCATGCCTAGAGCTGATCCGTGCTGGTCGCTGAGGAAATACTACAACTTCGCGCTGTGGATCGATTCAGTCGATTCAGTCAATGAAGGAGACTCTGTTAATAAGAAGTCATATAGCATCAATGTCAGAAGTCAGAAAGAGCTTTAATACCAAGTATGTTTACACACACAAGGAATTATGTGGAAAATATTTTTTGAACCTTAAACCACATAAACACATTGCACTACACCAAATACACAAAATAATGCTCTTTTTAGCAACGCCATATGACCCCTTTAACACTAGAACCGCCAGAGGTCGCTGTATACCTAAAAGCGCCAGCGGGTAAATTTTACCCACGCACATGACAACTGTATTTATATGGCTAAAGAACATATTATTTCACTGTAATATGCTACTGTCTTCACAAAGTAGTGTCTAGAGTCATGAAATGATTATGTCTAGTCATCAACTATATATTTATCCTGTTGTTTTATGTTCAAGACTTTTTAATGCTGGCTACACTAATCCATAACGGTCAGCCTAAGCTAAAATAAAAGCCTGCACTGACAACGCAAATTAGAAGGTAGTAGCCTAAATATTTTGGTGGTTTAATATTATAATACAATGTCATTAATCAATATATTAAGATAACCCATGCTATTTAAATGACTAAAATAGCCTATAGACAATAATGAGCAATAATAATTCACCACACTGCATAGGATGATGCGATGACAAATTCAAGCGCACAGCTTCACCTAAATATTTATTAATTTGTTTAGTTATATCACTTATAATTTGAATAAAAGAACAACACCATTAAACTTTGGGTAATCAAAAAATAGTTTTATTCATTACATCATATAGATCGGATTTCTTCTTCTTCAGGAAACGGCCAGACTAGAATAGCAACACAGTAGCGAACAATAAACTATATGGCAAGACAAAAAATAAATAAACAAGAAGCCAATTTTACTGGCCAATTTACATTACTTTTTCCCCTCCATAAATTTCTTAAGAAAACTGTAGTAAAGACTTGTTTGTTTTAACAACATGCCCAAAAGGATCAATGTTCAATTTTGTATCATGAAAGGGTATTTAGAATTTTATGAACCTTGCTTGTTGCATGAAGCCGGTTTTTGTTTTTTCCCAGGTAAGTTCACGTTTAGTTTGAACAAACTCTGAGTTTTCAGGCTTAAGAAGGTGGGTTGGTTTTGAGCAGGTTTTGTCGCCATGGTAATTTACGCTACACGGCTACCCTGCACCGGAGCAGGTTTTATTCTTGGTTAGAGTCCACAAACCCCGAACTGGACCAATCAGCTGTGAGCAGAGTGAAGTATATATGATGCAATTAAAGGGGTCATATGATGCGATTTCAAGTTTTCCTTTATCTTTGGAGTGTTACAAGCTGATTGTGTATAGATAAGATCCCTGAAGTCGAGAGAGAGAGAGCGCGAGAGAGAGAGAGAGCGCGAGAGAGAGATCGAGAGAGAGAGAGCGAGAGAGAGATCGAGAGAGAGAGAGAGAGAGATCGAGAGAGAGAGAGCGAGAGAGAGAAAGAGAGAGAGAGCGAGAGAGAGAGATCGAGAGAGAGAGAGCGAGAGAGAGAGAGAGAGAGAGAGAGAGAGAGATAGAGAGAGAGATTTTGAAAGATGAAGCTGGCGATTATGGTAAGGGGCGTTACATTTCCGACGAGTGCTTGCGGTGTTCGGCCAATCACAATGCACTGGGTCAGCTGGCCAATCAGAGCAGACTGCACTTGTCAAAGGAGGGGGCTTTGTAGAAAACGAAGCGTTTGAGAGAGGCGGGGCATAGAGGACCTACAATAATGTACAGTATTTGAAAAATAATGCGTTTTTTGAACATTAAAGCATGTCAACATATTCTGTTACACCAAATACACAAAATAATGATTTTTAAAAAAGCATCATATGACCCCTTTAAGCCACTCCTCCATCTCTCTCTTCAAATTAAAGTAGATACAGTCAAAGAATTGTAATTAGCAGTCTTTCGCTGCTAATTACTTATTACATTCATATTACATTAATTATGATTTCTAAATCATAATATATTCAAATAATTATTTTATGAACTGTCAATTAATATTAAACTTTGCATTTAAATTAATTTAAATATATACTTATAAATAAGTTTTAGTATATACAGCTTTTAAAATGACTAAACTTGTGTGTTTTCTTTTGAACACTTTGTGAATGTATTTAAATTATTACATTTAGTTGATTTATGTGCGTAGTCATATATTTTCATTCTGCTGCCTCCTCAAACTTTTGCTGTAAATTCATTATAGGCAGCGGCTATTTGCACTAAGTGAAAATAGCCTATTTTCTTAGCGATAGATGGTATTTACACTAAGTGTAAATAGTGATGGATTCTATTTACACCATGGTAAAATAGCAGGATTTTCTGCATTTATCCTACTTAACGTATCGAGTGTAAATTATAATTTTAATTCAAATTATTAAACGGACGCCACCTTGATGGGACAATAAAGCCCTCCCTACACCTACCCTAACCCTTCCCAATACTTTATTTTCAACTTTTTTATTATTTCCTTAATTTTTATTGAAAATAAATGCCTTTCCGATGTGATATGAGATTTGAAAAGGGAGAAAAAAAAAGTTCGGCAAAAGGCGGATTCGAACCAGAGTCGATCGAGTCAAAAAAACTTCAGTACGCACTTTACCATCTACATCACTGGAGCTGATGACAAACAGCCGTCTTTTATAGTGTATATATGGTTCATTAACGTTTATAATAACTATTTTAACCATTTTAATTAAAGATTTTCATTCAGACTGTCAAATTCGACTGTTTTAAACCCACGTTCAATGTAATCCTTTACAGTCGTGGACCGTTAATGAAATCCACTTTAACCAAATAAAGCTGAAATTTGATTTACTGGCTTTACGTTCTGGGGAGAAACTGAGATGGAATAAGATGAATACTTTGGCATAATGATTCCGTTTCAGTTAATAAAATAAAATCTGCAACCACAAATTTCATTTTGATCTACAAATTCTTTTGACTTTAAAATATTCATTAGTTATTTCCAATCCTGTAATCTGAAGATCAAGATACTGGAGTTTATCCTTGATTGAGAAGATCACAAATGCTCTGTAGTTTATCATGAATTGAAAGCAGTTTAGTTGCTTTCATTTAGACTTAAAACTAGATATAAAGCTCAACGGTATTATAGCTTTAGGCTTTTGATAGCTCTGCAATTCATCCCTTCAATTCATCCGTAACCTTTCTATTTATAATTGTTTTCGTCATCTCATCATGAATTTATTCTCATCATCAAACATGAAGATACTGAGGAACAAACAGGTTGGTTTTCATTCTCAAAGCTGTTCCTCTACTTGTCTTAATGACATATTCAAATATACTTTTATATTATACTAATTATTACCGTATTGGCCCGAATATAAGACGACCCTGATTATAAGACGACCCCCCTTTTTCCAGATGTACCTTTTGACACGCATTACATTACGTATTTCATGGCACACTCGTTTTATGCGTATTTGGCGCCACCTATTGTTGTGGGTGTATTATTGACATGTCAAAGTCTGGACCCTGAATATAAGACGACCACGTTTTTTCAGATGTATTTCCAAGAAAAAAACATCGTCTTATATTCGGGTCAATATGGTACTTGGTTAAGGTTATAATCTCTTCTAGAGATTTTTTTTTCTTTTTCTAGCTGACAGCAAGTTGAATCAGAATGTCAGTTTCGTTTTTTTTTTCTTTTCATTTTTTTAAGTCTGTGTAAAGGCAATTCAGAGAATTGTTTCTAAACGCATTATAAATGTTAGAAATGTATTGTTGAAAACATGTTACAAAGACTGTGAACTATGTACTGCAGAATTGTGATGTTAGACAAATAAACCGTTTATCACTGTTTTTTGTGTTCAGGATTTTTTGGGTGGGCCTGAAATAATGTCTCGATGACGCACTGGAGCCACTAAGCATGGCCCCTCGCCTAACACTATGGGTGCTTTTACACTAGCACTTTTGGTGCGCACCTGGGTTCGATTGACGTCAGAGTTTGGTACGTTTGGATGATGTGAACGCTGTCTTCCGAACTAGGGTGCGCACCCGCGAACCGTACCCGAGTCCGCTTAAAAAGGGTGGTCTGGGGTACGGTTCAAGTGAACTCCAGTACGGTTCGCTGCTGATGTGAACGCAATCGTACCAAATCACGGAAGTGAACCGCTACTAATTACGTATTATTTGATAAAAATGTGTTTGTTTCACTCACATTCCTGACGAGCATGAATGATGCGCTGCAAGCAGAGAGCTGTAGATCTAATTTCTGTTCACCTTCAGAGTACTTTAGAGCAGGGGTGTCCAAACTACGGCCTGCGATCGTTCCTGTGGCGGCCCGCGAGGGATTTAAAAAATAATACGAATCTGGCCCTTTATAGTGAAAAATAGATCAAATTCACGAAATAACCATCAGGTGTCGCTATCACATGCAGCCAATGCAGTTAGTCAGACGTAGGCCTACGTTTATGAAGGGGCTAAAAAACAACAAATTATTGTTCATCACATTTTGCTAAGTCATGGCGCAACAAAGAAAAAGGAAAATCGAAAGTGAATGCAGGAAATTTCAGACACGTTGGGGAAATGAATATTTTTTCACGGAGGTGAGCGGGAAATGTGTCTGTTTAATTTGCCAGGAGTCCGTTGGGGTGATGAAGGAATATAATGTTAAAAGACATTACGAAACAAAACATCAGTCTTTCAAATCTTACACTGGTGCTGAGCTGTATGCGCACTTGAAATCCTTTGCTGTGAAGCGAAGACTTTTTGAGAGACAAATCAGTGACCGCAATGCTGTGCACTTTCTTAGTTTGTTCGAAATCATCTCGAGTTTTTCAGACTCCAACATCCCTTTAAAAATGGATAAATATTCGACAGTGCTCACATCCTTAATCACAGAATTTAATCAGCGTTTTCAAGACTTTTCCGCTATCTGTTCTCAACCCCTTTCTCTGTTAATGTAGAAGAAGTACAAGAGAATGTGCAGCTGGAACTCATAGAACTTCAGTGCGATGATTCTCTTCGCAGCCGCCACCAGCTTCTTCCCCTGTCCGAGTTTTACAAGAGTTTGAATAAGAGTTGAAGATAGAGCTAAATAATGATAATCATTATGAGGGTCCATCTCTATCTCTCAGTTTCTGGAGGCGTATGAAGTGCATGCAGAAAGAAGAACTGCTGTGCTCGAGTCCCTGGTGAGGCCTGACTTTGAGAGATGGCAGCGACTAAAGGAGAGGCGTAGGCGCTCTTTTGAAAGGAAGCTGTTGACCAGCATGGGAACAATCGTGGAAGAGCTAAAGAAAATAAGCAAACAACAAGAGCAAATTATTCACTTGCTACAAAACCAACCTCAATAACATGTCTTAAAGAAATAAACTTTTGTATTTTGACTTTCTCTAAAATGCCTATCACAAATGTATTCCTTCACAGGTTCTCTTTGGTTGGAATTATTCCTGTGGTACACAATTTTTGAAGACAAAAACTATTGTCTTGTTTTATTAAAAAATTTGTTCAGGAATATACAGTACTGATACAAAGTTCTGAAATGCTTATTTAAAACTGATATCTGAAATGCTTTTCATTTGCAGGAATTGGAGCCTCCTAAATTTGGATTTTAGAATGCCAAAGGCATGCTCAATGACAACACGAGCAGCATTGAGCTTCCTGTTAAAGCGCCTTTGCCTAGCTGTTAAATGGCCGTTGTCTCTATAAGGCCTCATAAGTTGAGGCAACAGAGGGTAGGCTGAATCTCCAATAATATGCATTCCCTGTGGAACAAGGGAATGAGGATCTTCTTCAAGAACACATCCAACCTTTGTTAGGCTAAATGCTCGAGCATCATGCCAACTCCCAGGGTGACCCACACTGATGTGACAAAAGCGCCGCTGACTGTCACAAAACCCAGTTAAAATTACTGAATAGAACTGTTTCCTATTCAAGTATGCTAGGGGATTATCACAATGGGGTCTCATTATAGGAATGTGACACCCATCCACTGCACATACAGTGTTGGGGAAGCCTGCTGCGGCAAACTCTAGCCTAGATATCTGCAGCCTTTGGCCTGTAGGCCAGGAAATTTTGCGGGCCATGTGTGAATTAACAAATGAACAAAACTCATGGAGATGTTTGGAAAGTGTGGATTTTGATGTATTGAATCTATCTGCCACCCCTCGATATGACTCCTGATTGGCCAATGTCCAAAGGCAGGCAAGAACACTGTTTGTGAGTGGCAGTTTGGTCTGTTGTAAATTCATGTAATAAGGACCAAGGGTGGTAATGACATCCTGCACAGGTAAGAAATAGGTTATTGGGACAACTTGCTAACAATTTTAAAAGTTAAATGGCTTTATGTTGTCTAGTACACACCTCCACTTGTTCCTTGGAAAGCCTGAAATGGCCTTTAAATTCTGAGGGACTGTAGAGAAGGACGACATGCTCCACAAAATGCAGAATTTTTGGAACCATTCTAAATAACAGAAAGAGGAATATACTCACTGAATACATGTAACTGAAGGCACATGTAGTATCAATTTTTCTGTTGAACTGGGATTGTAGTCAAATATTTAGGGTATACAGGAGTGTTAAGAATTGTTTTGATTCCATTATTATCTCTTTGTGTAAACAGAATATGACTAATTCTCCGCATTCTTGGACACACATTACATACTAATACAATGTAAACACTAGAAAGAATTTGATAATTGAAAGAAGATTTGGTCATATCATGGTAGGTGGTAACTACAAAATTTAAATGTTTTTTTTTTTGTGAATATTTTGTTTATATAAAAAAAATTATTACATTGAACCTTTTCCTCACCTTCGTTGCTCGTTGTGCTCAATTTCATGCAACAATAATGGGATTTCTATCGATTCCAGTTCGTCTGCTATAAAGAACGCAAACACCGCATGATCTGCCATGGCTGACGTAAATGCAGGAAACTACGGGAGCCACAGGGTGTCCGACTTGACGGCTCCTTTTTCAACTCCTCCCTCGACTGCAAGGGGCTACTCTCGCCGACAGTTCAGCGCGGCGCTGCATGAAGTCGAACGCAGCTATTCGTTGTCTTAGTCATGTGTCCTGTCTCTCATTGGTTGATTATTGTCATGTGACCCTTAGTGTTTGGTATAAGTAGCCCTCATGTTGCCATTGTCTCTGGTCGAGTATTGAATGTAAACCTGCTGTCGGTGAGTTCTGTTCATGCCAAGTCAAGTCTGTTCATGTCAAGTAAAGTCTCAGATTATGTTTGTATTTTGGATCACATCTGGAAATAAACTGCACATGGGTTCTTCACTACGCTCGCCTTCAGTGGACTGATTCATTACAGAATACTTGACCAGCACTATGAACCCAGCAGTTTCACGTCTCCTCTGCCTGCGTCAGGGCGGCCAGGGCTATAGAGGAGTATGTGGCCGATTTTTGTGAGGTATGTCACTTTGTGGATTTTAATGACATGACTCTCAAAGACATTTTTCGTTTTGGTGTCGATGAAGCCCTTCGTTCAAGTTTGCCAGGGGGAACTATTGGTTGGTCACTGGAAAGATATATTGACTTTGTTCTGTTGTTGGCTGGGTGATCTCTTACTGTGAGAATTGCGGATGAGGAGCCTCGCAACTGTGCTGTACCCTCTGCACCAGAGCATACTCACGTCCCGACTGTCTTGTCTGTTGTTGTTCACGTCATGCCAGTTACTCCAGAGCCAGCTCACGTCATGCCTGCCACGCCAAAGCCTGCTAACGTCATGTCTACTACACCAAAGCCTGCTAACGTCATGTCTGCTACGCCAAAGCCTGCTAACGTCATGCCTGCTACTCCAGGACCTGCTCACATCATGCCAGTTAAGTCGAAGTTTACTCATGTCATGTCTACTAAGTCAAAGCCTGATCACATCATGTCTGCCAAGCCAGAGTCTGCT
>NW_015536486.1:168497-188875 GCF_001515605.1 Sinocyclocheilus anshuiensis
CCTGAGTCGGACGCGGAGCTTGGGCTTGGACTGAAAGGTCTGATTGCTAGTGTGATGGACCCACCTCTGATGTCGATGCGAGCTGCGGGCATCCCCATAACATCAGTGCTCTCAAGCCCAACCGTCCTATAAGTCTTGCCGCCCTCTGCTGCCCTTACTTTAATGGCGGTCGCCATTTTAAGCGTGGGCTGTACACTGCGCTCAAGAGGCCTCTCCTGTCTACGAGTCTGCTCCTGAGGCCTCTCCTGTCCACGAGTCTGCTCCTGAGGCCTCTTGTGTCCATGAATCTGCCTCAGAGGCCTCTCCTGTCTATGAGTCTGCCCCAGGGGCCTCTCATTTCCACCAATCCACTCCAGAACCTCCCGAGGCGGCGGCGTCCGCTTTGGAACTTTCTGCCTCTCCTGTCACGGCCAAGGAGGCCGTCCATGAGCTCTCTGCCTGTCCTGTCACGGCCAAGGAGGCTGTCCATGAACTCTCTGCCTGTCCTGTCACGGCCATGGAGGCCATCCATGAACTCTCAGTCTGCTCTGTTGCAGCCGTAGAGACTGTTGTTAACCTCTCTATGTTCTGTGTTCCAGTCTCGCCTGCTCCGCCATGGCTCCCCGATCTGCCTGCTCCACCATGGCTCCCCGCTCTGCCTGCTCCGCTTCATGGGCCTGGCCCTCCATCCCATCCCCTGGACCACCTCCAGTCCTCCACCCTCCTGGACATTTTGTTGTGTTGGTTGGGGTGGATGTCACATTAGGGCGTCAGGAGCCGCCTTTAGAGGGGGGGGGGATATGTCTGGGTTTGTTTTGGGTTGTTTTGGTGTTCATGTCTTTTGCTTTGTATTCATGCTCTTAGTTTAATTTCCTGGTTTGTCATGTGTTCCTTGCCCTACATGTGATCATGTCATGTGCTACCCTTGTCTGTGTGTTATGTTCTTATTGGTTCTTTGGTTCATGTGTCATGTTATCATTCGTTGTCTTAGTCATGTGTCCTCTCTCATTGGTTGATTCTTGTCATGTGACCCTTAGTGTTTGGTATAAGTAGCCCTCATGTTGCCATTGTCTCTGGTCGAGTATTGAATGTAAACCTGCTGTCGGTGAGTTCGGTTCATGCCAAGTCAAGTCTGTTCATGTCAAGTCTCAGATTATGTTTGTATTTTGGATCACATCTGGAAATAAACTGCACATGGGTTCTTCACTACGCTCGCCTTCAGTGGACTGATTCATTACAGAGTGCTTTATTAATATTAATAAATAGCCAATGTGCTAGTAATATACATTCAGTTAGCAACTAGTTAATAGTGAGAATTGGTCCCTAAACAAAAGTGTTGCCAAACAGCAGTAGTGGCTGAAACAAAGAGAGGAATTCATCCAAATCATTCATAACTATGTTTGAAAACCTTAAAAACTGATGTAAACTATAAAGCATCATCACACATTCATACATATCCAGGGAAATAAGCATTGAGTATCACTTTATTAGTAAGTAAACATTCATAATGCACTTATAAATAATTGCAAACTATTAGTTTGTAGTTATTTCATAATTTATAAACAATAGTTTATATTGTTAACATTAACAGTCTATAAACAAACTCTTCTTTAATCATCGATACTGTATTTTTATCATTAGCTGTGTTCCCATTACTCTTCAAGTTGCACAAATTGAAATTGAAAATGTGCATAATGGAAACGCATCAATTTTGCCAAAACGCCCATATATTGCAAAAAAGTTTTTACGCTCACATAAGGTGGATTTTCAGGCAATTCGAAAAAGCAATGTAAACAGTTTTTCCGCATTTGCAGGTCACATGGCATACGTAAGTCACACGATCATTCTTTATTTTGTATTATAACCTCCAAGAAACACTTCCTACGTGGTCGCTCTCAAGTATAAGGGGCTTTCCTTGCCATTTATGCTTGCATAAACCCTTATTTACACTGTACACGTCTGCGGCGCATTACGGCTCCGTCACGGCCACCGGAGCTGATAACGGCCACTCTAGTCAGTGCTTGTGTTTATAATTGCCACACCGCGGTGTTCCAGAAACGACTCTCCACTCTGCTTCGCAAAAGATACATGCATATTCCTCCTTCGATTAAAAAATAATGGCTGCGGTATACGTAAACCTACCAACATCCGTCGCCATGACTTGTCGCGATTAATTTTAATCCAGCAATAAAGGAGTTGTTAATGGTTTGTGAAAACATGAAGAAGTTTTAATTAACCAGACGTTATTGTAAAAGACTTTATGTTATTGTAAAGTTTTATATCAACACTCAAACTTCAGAAGGGCTTCAGGAAGACACTTCAATAATCCAGGAGAAATAACCAAGGTAAAATACACATTCACATGAGTATGAATTCAAACGATACCAGACAGTGGAATAAAGGGTATTCGCAGCATAAATACACAGGGAGAGTGATCAGGGAGGTATGAGGGACTAATTAACAGACGAGGAAACTAAGTAGGAAATTAGGCAGATGGGAACGGAGTAAACACAGAAAAAACTAAATCCAAACAGAATATACAGTTTACAGCATCATCCAGCCCAATGTCAACACAGAGAATCAAAGTCATGAATCCATCCAGAGACAATATCCTATCAACTGCAAATACAAGAAAGCATTAAATCTCTCAAGATCTCACCAGCATTACCAGCTTAACTGGTAACTTAACAAACCAGTTTGGCTTTCTTTCATGTGTCTACAAAGGTTCTTATTGAGAATTAACAGAAACATTACAGAACTGACATTTCTTAGTGGTTGATGCATGAGACAGGATTGCGCATCAATGTTCACAAAGTCATGGGGCTGTGCTGGGAACCAATGATCTAGACCATGGGTGTCCAATTCTCCTGGAGGGCCAACATACCACAGACTTTAGCTCCAACCAGCTTCAGCACACTTGCCTAGAAGTTTCTAGCAAGTCTGAACAATAATTTGCTGATTTGGGTGTGTCCGATTAGGGTAGGAGCTAAACTCTGCAAGAAAATTGTTTCTCACAAAATGGTGCCGCAGACAGCAGCCTCTGTGCTTGGCTCTCCAGTGTTTGTTCTGCTTTTGTTAGTTTTTTCCTGTTTCTCAAACACGATCAGTTTTACCAGGAATGAACTGCTGAACATTTAAGCAGAACACACCACACAATCTTCTACTGGATTTTGTTTATTCGGACGTTTTGCTGAACGTTGTAGTAGGCGGAGCAGCGGCGCTGATCAAGCACTTTAGGACGCGCAGACGGGGGAGAAGTGTGTCGGCGCGCTCGTGTAGCTTAGACAGCGTGGATTCAGAACGGCGCTGCCTAGCGTCCATCTGGCGAACCTCCGCTCTCTACCCAACAAAACAAACAAACTTCTTCTGCTCTCCTGGATAAATAAGGATTTTTTACACTTTGCTGCTCTGTGTTTCACGGAAACCTGGCTGAATGACGCCACTCCAGACAGCATTAGAAGCTTTTAGCTGTTCAGAGAGGATCGGGACACAGAATCAGCGTGGCGGTGGGACATGTTTTTACATCAAAACAGAGAGGTGGTGTACAGACATAACAGTGTTTAAGAAGATGTGCTGCTCAATTCTAGAAGAGCTCTTCATTAACTAACTGTAAGCCGTTCTATTCACCACGGGAGTTTCACTCGTTCATTATCGTGAGTGTTTACATTCCTCCGTAAGCGCACTTGAGCCTGGCTTTGCAAAAACTCACTGATCAGATCACAGACACAGAACAACATCACCCGGTCTCTGTTAATATCATTCTAGGGGACTTTAATAAAGAAAATCTCTCCTGTGAACTGCCAAAATACAGACAGCATGTTACATGTCCCACTAGAGACAGTAATATACTGGACCATTGTTACTCCACAATAAAGGATGCATATCGCTCCATCCCCAGAGCAGCTGTAGGACTCTCTGACCACTGCCTGGTTCATCTTATACCGACTTACAGGCAAAAACTTATATCTGCTAAACCGGTAGTAAAGACTGTAAAGAGATGGACCAACGAAACAGAACGGGCATTACAAGCCTGTTTCGACTGCACTGATTGGAGTGTTTTTGAAGCTGCCGCCAACAATCTGGATGAGCTCACAGAGACTGTTACTTCATATATCAGTTACTGTGAAGACATGTGCATCCCTACCAGGACTCATTTAACATTCAACAATGATAAGCCATGGTTTACAGCAAAACTCAGACCGCTCCGTCAAGCCAAAGAGGGTGCCTAAAGAAAGGGGGACAGAGTCTTGTACAATCAGGCCAGAAACACACTGAATAAGGAGATTAGAGTGGCTAAGGGGAACTACGCTTAAAAGCTAGAACATCAGTTTTCTGCCAACGACCCTGCATCAGTGTGGAAAGGCCTATGCTTCAGATCAGTGAAGATGATGTGCGCCAGGTCTTCAGAAAGAACAAGAGAAGAAAGGCCCAGGCCCAGACGGTGTGACACCAGCATGTCTGAAAACCTGCGCTGACCAGCTGGCCCCCATCTTCTCACAGATCTTCAACAGATCACTGGAGCTGTGCGACGTTCCTGCCTGCTTCAAACACTCCACCATCATCCCCGTCCCAAAGAAACCCAAGAAGAAGGACATCACCTGACCCTTACTGGACCCGCTGCAGTTTGCTTACATGTCTGTGGATGATGCAGTCAACATGGGACTGCACTACATCCTGCAACATCTAGACAGACCAGGGACTTAAGTGAGGATACTGTTTGTGGACTTTAGCTCCGCTTTCAACACCATCATCCCAACACTCCTCCAGACCAAACTAACCGACCTCTCTGTTCCTAGCTCTATCTGTCATTGGATCACCAGCTTTCTGACAGACAGGCAGCAGTTAGTGAGAATTGGTAAATTCACATCCAACAGCCGCTCCACCAGCACTGGTGCCCCTCAGGGATGTGTTCTCTCCCCACTGCTCTTCTCCCTCTACACCAACGACTGCACCTCTAAAGACCCCTCTGTCAAGCTCCTGAAGTTTGCGGACAACACTAGTCATCGGTCTCATCCAGGACGGAGACTAGTCTGCTTACAGACAAGAGGTTAAAGAGCTGTCTGTCTGTTGCAGTCACAACAACCTGGAGCTCAACATGCTCAAAACAGTGGAGATGATCGTGGACTTCAGGAGAAACCCCCCTGCAATCCCCCCACTCACCATCATGGACAGCACTGTGGCTGCAGTGGAGTCATTCGGGTTCCTGGGCACCACCATCTCTCAGGACCTGAAGTGGGACACTCACATTGACCATTGTTAAAAAGGCCCAACAAAGGTTGTACTTCCTTCGCCAGCTGAGGAAATTCAACCTGCCTCAGGAGCTGCTGAAACAGTTCTACTTGGCTGTCATTGAGTCTGTCCTGTGCACTTCAATAACTGTCTGGTTTGGTTCAGCTACAAAATCAGACATAAGAAGAATACAGAGAACAGTTCAGACTGCTGAAAGGATTATTGGTGCTCCCCTGCCCACCCTCCAAGAACTGTATACATCCAGAGTGAGAAAAAGGGCTCAGAAAATCACTTTGGATCCCTCACATCCAAGCCATCTTCTTTTTGAACTTTTGCCATCTGGTCGGCGCTAGGACAGCCAGGCACAAGAACAGTTTCCTTCCCCAGGCAATCTACCTCATGAACAGTTAAATGTTCTCCCATTGTGCAATAAAATATGTGCAATAACCTTATACTTATCACCCTACATTCTAGTACATCCCTACAACTTTACTTTTTATTCTATTTATATGCTATTTTATCTATAGCACACCTGTACATATTTATTCTTTTTTTTATATACATGTGTATTTTGTTCACATCTTATTTTTATTATCTGTGTTTTGTTATCTAAAACAAATTCCTTGTATGTGCAAACATACTTGGCAATAAAGCTCTTTCTGACTTCTTCAGTGGCATTCCAGGAACAGGTTTAGGCACCCTGATCTAGACCATTATGTTATACATTATTTATATAAAAACATGTTTACCCCTCAATCGTGTTTCCTCACGACAGCAGTTTGGTGAGGCAGTAGCTTCTTACCAGCACCCCAACGCCCACCTGTCCTGCAAGGAAATTACATATGACATCCGTATCTCATCCTCTCCCAGTAGACTGTGGCTCTCCGTCTTCCTTCTTCCAACCGCTCAGGCAGGGACATGTGCCAAGAACCTTGTTTTATCATGTTTCAATTAAATTAAGAAAATTTGCATGTACAGTAGTCAGCATTTGAAGTGGATTAAAACCTTTCATCAAAATTGTCCTAAAACCAAAACAATACCCGTTCTTGTCTTAGAACAACTTTGATGAACTTTTTTGATCCACTTCAAATGATGAATACTGTATTTTAAAATAATGATCCAGATCAGTTCTGCAAGAAAGACTTGGAGACAGAATAATAAAGTACAGTATTCATCATTTGAAGTGGATCAAAAAAGTTCATCAAAGTTGTTCTAAGACAAGAACGGGTATTGTTTTGGTTTTAGGACAATTTTGATGAAAGGTTTTAATCCACTTCAAATGATGAATACTGTACTTGTCTCCAAGTCTTTCTTGCAGAACTGATCTGGATCATTATTTTAAAGTAAAAAACATGGTAACTTTACCTTAATTACTCAAGCGTTACCTCATCACAATGCAAGAACTATATATAACATAAAACAACAGCAGTGATTGGGTCTAACTTTTTTAATGCAAGCACTAAAACATTTCCATTGAATTATAAAATAAAACCAAACATAATCTCTAAAATTAAACAATGTCACGGTTGTGTCAGGAGGAAGGCGAAGGAGACAGCTGGTGCAAACCAAACTCTCAGTTTAATAACAAAAGGCAGAAGGACAATGGGAAACGCAACGTAGAGTAACTGTGACCGGACAAACAAAGACTGAACAGACTGGGGCTTAAATACAAGACAAACGAGGGTAATTAACTAGACATACAGGTATACAGGTGATACAGGTAACTAATGATACAGGTAAACTAATAATTAAACAATGAGCAAGGGAACTAATGAACATGACCAAATATGGAATAACAAGAACCAAACAGGAAACACAAAGAAAACTATGACAAAACAAACCGAACATGTGACATTACTCCCCCCTCCAGAAAGGCGCGTCCCGCGCCGTAACAATTCCATGCCCGAGCAGGCAGTTCAGGGCACCGGGGCGGATCAGGCAGTTCAGGAGGCCATGGCGGATCAGACAGTTCAGGGGGCCATGGCGGATCAGGCAGACTAGGAGGCCATGGCGGAGCAGGCAGACCAGGAGGCCATGGCAGAGCAGACAGTTCAGACGGCCATGGCAGAGCAGCCGCCGACCTACGGCTGGAGCCCTACTAGGCCCCCCCCCCCCAAAATAAATACTTGGAGAGCATAACGTGCTCCGAGTCCCTCTCGGGGCTGAACTCGGGGACTGGAGCCTTCTTCTGGGCTTAATTGGGGATCAGGAGCCCTCCCTGGGCTTAACTTGGGGACAGGAGCCCTCACTGGAGCGAGCTCTAGGGCTGGAGCCGACACTGTAGCGAGCTCTGGGGCTGGAGCCGACACTGGAGCGAGCTCTGGGGCTGCCGGCGGGCGGGCTTGACTTCGGAGCGGCCGTCGGGCTTGAGTGAGCCGCAACCGGCTGTCTTGATTTCCGAGGGGACATCCTGGCTTCGGCAAGGGGGAGGAGCCATTGGTGAGGTACAGTATGTGGGGGTTCCCAGCATGGGGTGAGCTGGGGAGACACGGCGTGCTCCTGAGCGGGCTGGATGAGGAGACTTGAGATCAGTCCTTTATTGCTTCAACTTCGCAATCTGAACAATTCAAATAAAGGATGAGGTTAACTAACTCGATCAAAGGAAAAGAAAAATCATACGTGGGGAAATCGCAGCGGATAGTCTCATCATCCAGCCCCAACAGAAAGCAGGCACCAAGTGCAGAGTCGTGCCAGCTCACCCTGTTGGAAATTCGAGGAATTCCTCCACATATCCCTCCAATGTCCGACCACTTTGCCATAGCCCACACAGCCTGTCCTCAGCCCTTGTCATGTTTTTAGGTCCAGTCAACTGTCATGGTTGTGTCAGGAGGAAGGCGAAGGAGACAGCTGGTGCAAACCAAACTCTCAGTTTAATAACAAAAGGCAGAAGGACAATGGGAAACACAATGTAGAGTAACTGTGACCGGACAAACAAAGCCTGAACAGACTGGGGCTTAAATACAAGACAAACGAGGGTAATTAACTAGACACAGGTGATACAGGTAAACTAGTTCCCTTGCTCATTGTTTAATTATTAATGAACACAGGAACATTACCAAATAAGGAAAATCAGGAACCAAACAGGAAACACAAAGAAAACTATGACAAAACAAACTGAACATGTGACCCATAAACAGTTTCTTCTCACAGTACAACTGCATTGAATATTCCTGAGCACATATCCAACACAGATATGCATGTAGCACACACTTCTGGAATAAAATTATTTACTCTTTTACAAAATATCTATTAACATGCCATTTATTTTCTCTTTTTCATTGGTGCTAAAACTGGTACCCGTGTAAACAACAGCTGCAGCAGTCACCAAAGTCAGACAGTTTTTTTAAACAGAACATAGGCTTCCAACTCGGTGATAACAGCCGTATCAACAAGTTTTCTATCCACGCCACACTTTTGATATGCCTCAGTTTTGCTTGCTCTTTTTGACAAAGCTTGGGACCTTTTTTTGTAACCAGCTATGACTTGCTGGTAAAAAATAATGACAAAGAACAACTTTGCTGAATTAAAGTACATAATTAATGAAACAATGTCACTCAAAGCATTGTTATACCACTAAAATTCATCAAAATGTATTTACAGGAAACCTCTGCTGAATGTGTGCGACATTTGAGCCGTGAGATGGTACTGCATGAGAAACCATCGTCAACCACATAAACGTCTTCTCACCAGACAGTTCATGATTAGTTTTGTTGTGAAGCTCTTTCTAAACAGTTAGCAGGTGTATGGCTTCTCTCTGGTGTGAATTCTCATGTGCCTGTTAAAGCTTCCTTGCTGAGTGAAACTGATTCCACACTGAGAGCATGCGTAAGGCTTCTCGCCAGTGTGGATGCTCATGTGGCTTTTAAGGGTTCCTTTTACTGAAAAACATTTTCCACACTGTTGACAGGTGAAAGGCTTCTCTCCCGTGTGAATCCTCATGTGGACTTTAAGGTTTCCATGTTCAATGAAACATTTTCCACACCGTTGGCAAACGAAAGGCTTCTCTCCGTTATGAATCCTCATGTGGACTTTAAGGTTTCCATGTTGAGTGAAACTCTTTCCACACTGTTGGCAGGTGAAAGGCTTCTCTCCAGTGTGAATTCTTATATGGCCATTAAGAGTTTGTCTGTGTAAAACTCCTTCCACAATGAGGGCAGGTGTAAGACTGCTCTCCAGTGTGAATTTTCATGTGGCTTTTAAGGTCTCCTTTTCGAATGAAACTATTTCCACACAGTTTGCAGGTGTATGACTTCTCTCCAGTGTGAATTCTCATGTGGCTTTTAAGGTCTCCTTTTCGAATGAAACCATTTCCACACAGTTTGCAGGTGTATGACTTCTCTCCAGTGTGAATTCTCATGTGCCTGGTAAGGCCTCCTTTTCGAATGAAACTTATTCCACACTGTTGGCAGGTGAAAGGGCTCTCACCAGTGTGAACTCTCATGTGATAATTAAGGTTTCCTTTTCGGCTGAAACTTTTTCCACACTGTTGACAGGTGAAAGGGCTCTCTCCAGTGTGAACTCTCATGTGGACTTTAAGATTCCCATATTGAGCAAAACTCTTTCCACACTGAGGGCATGTGTAAGGCTTCTCTCCAATGTGAATTCTCATGTGCCTGTTAAGGCTTCCTTTTTGAGTGAAGACCATCTCATCAAAAACAAGTATGGAGTGCCACAGGGCTCAGTATTAGGTCTTCTGTTTCTCATGTATATAAAGGTCCTCTGAGAGACATTATCATTAGATTTCAGGGCCTTATTTACGAAACGGCCGTACGACAGAAAATTGGGCATACGGTCGTTTCAAAGCAAAACTTTGAATTTATCAATATGGACGTGAGTGGTGGCTACGATCAAATCTCACGTCTGGTCTCAGCTCGTGTACGCAAGTTTTGTTTAGCCTGAACTTGCGCGCAGCATATAAATCTGGTGGAGAATTGTAGAATGACAGCATTTTGTTCGTTTAGGTTATTTTCCTGACCGACAACCGAAGCTTATTAGTCGATCACTGACCAGTAAGATTAGAATGTCTTTTTTTTTTTTATTCAGGGCTTTAGCTTTATATGCGCGAATAGCGTAAACAACAGACCATGAGGATTCACACATCATTGCATCATGCACCTGCAGCGCTTCTGTGAACGGAGAAAAACTGAAATTAAGTCTATAAAAGGAATAAAACAAATAGGACCACACAAAATATATAATAGGCTATAATATAATTAACAGATTAACAAAAGGAAAAAAAAACTGTGCAACAAGTATACGCTACGCTCGTTTTTGTGTCACTCTTAATGCATTTTATTTATTTTCTTTATATCTTTATTTTATTTAATCTATCTGATCGCACAGGTGCCTCACGCACACACAAACAACATTAGTAATAGCCAGAGTTGGGTATAACGCGTTACATAGTAACAAATGCCGTGTTAAAAAATACGAAGTAAAAATCATGTATGCCCTATAATAAATCACCGGAGAATGCGAGCTAAAATGCAGACAAGTCCTTCACCATTTAGATGCAATGAAAGCATCATATTTCAAAATGTTGCACTCGATTTCACATTATAGTCTGGCATTATAGTTTGTGAATGTGTACAAGGTTATGTCACAATAACACTAATAATTCACATTATAGGTGAGCTCAGACGGGAAAGACTGTACCTCACGTTGGTTTCATACAGATTATTTTAACAGAGAATATTTGTTTTCGACATAACTTACTTCATTTAAAAATAGACACGTCAAGCTTTCTTTAGATATATTTCTCATGTCTATATGTCAAGTATTCGCTGAGTTTTCGTTCATTTTAGTGACTCGTTTCAGGAAGATATTCGCGGAGACTGAGACTGCAGAAAGCGCACCCTATTTGTTTTCTGTATTCTACAAAAGCAAAAAAAAAAAGTTTTGTTGATATTGCGAGTGTATACAAATAAAAGTAGACCTTTTACGACTGCAGAAAGCGCACGCTATTTGTTTTCTGTATTCTACAAAAGCAAAAAAAAAAAGTTTTGTTGATATTGCGAGTGTATACAAATAAAAGTAGACCTTTTACAGTTTCAAATTTTGTATTACCTACTCTTTTCTGTATGATCAAAAAGTATGAAACGTTTTCAGTTCTTTTCGCTGTTATCAGGAAAAAAATGCAAGTGATCGTTCAAGTTGCTGTTTTAATACTTATGTAATTTTTCAGTCAATATTAAATTAATGAAAGAACTATGAGTTTCACTTGGTAGTGTACTGTTTAGGTTTGATAACTTGAAAAGTAAGATAAACTTGAAAGTAACTTTAAAGTAAAGTAATTAGTAATCAGTAATGTAATCAAATTACAGTTTTAAATAAGTAATTTGTAGTGGATTACTTTTTTGAGTAATTTACCCAACACTGGTTATAGCGTTGCCTGACATTTCAGCCATTCATCATCAAACTAAAATGCAGTCAACCAAACATAAAAGTTGCACTGTTTATTTTAAAAGGTCCGCTGTAAAATCACCGTGCAGCACCCAAACAAACATTTTTCCGCATGTGAAGGATTTTACACGGATATTAGAACATGAGTGAAATATAAAGCCTTGTTTAGGCTACATAATGAATAATAGTTTAGCAATAAAATGTTACAAATATGGCAAAAATGGAAACATTTCAGTTTTGCTTGTATGCTGTGTATAATGAATGCCACTATAGCCTAATTTGTGTTTTATTTTGTAGTTTAATATATAATTTTATAACTACTTTTTTTTCATTCTTGTTGTGTTCTGAATACCGTTAAATTTAAAATATTTGTTGTAGAGTGAGGGGAACTAAATAGGCTATAATTTGTATATTTACCAGGTTTTTACTATACAAAAAATTACAGAAATTAATGTGGCCTAATTGTTTGCAATTACAAAGTTAACGGGTGTTTTTGGATTAAGATCAGTTTCTCTTTGATGAGATTACTTCCTCTTTTTGGCCGGGTTTCGTTTCTCCGTGTCGTAAACTCTAGGGCGAGGCTTCACGTGTTTTTAGGGGCGTGATTTTCAAATGACGATTGTTTTGTGCCGCCTCATTTATCAAGGTGCGATCATTCGTATGATGAAATTAAGGATAAAGAATAAACTTTATTTGTCCCCGAAAGGAAATTTGTCTTTTGAAAGCCAAAATTGGCGGCATACAAATGTTTAATGAATCACACTTGAACTCTGTTGTAAGTTGATTTGTGCGCACAGATCTGCACTCGTTTCTACATTAGATTGATAAATGAGGCCCACTATGTCTTCTGGCATCAATTTTGTCTGACTGCACAGAGTCTTATGGACCACAGAAATTGCCAAAATCAAAATTGTCCATCTATGAGGACAAGTGTATTTTGGCACAATTTTCAATTAAGTTATTCAGTAGGAATACATATTACCTTATAAGGGAGATATGTCACTTCCTGTTTCTTATAATCAATGTTAGAGCTCAAAACATTTTTGTATCACAAGTTTTTATCTGATCGCTGAACATCTGCTACGGGCTCATAGCTTGCTAGCATCACTCAAGCCAGGTACCACCAGTCTTGTTTACATTCTTCTCACTCGGTTTACTTTTGATTACCAGTGTTTATAATGACAAATATATTGGTTATTTGTGCAAGATCAAGCTACACTCTGTGCATTTGGAGCTGAAGACCATGGATAAGCAGATTCATGACCTTCTGAAGAAGCAGGCCCAGCTGCAACACCAGAGAGCCATGGTGGAAACATACCAGGCTGATGTTCACAAGTCAGAGGTAAGTTTGTAGCATGATGCAGATACTCCCACCACCTATACTCCTTTTGTTTCCCAGCAAAGGACCCATGCACCCAGGATGTGAGCCTCCCAGGTCTCATGTACTCCGGTGTAACACATTATGGACCCTGGGTGCACCAGCAGTGGACCAGACCCTGGGGGAGGAGGACTTCTGACCCTCCACCGCTCTTTGTCTTTGAGATTACCAACAGAAACCCCTCCCACCCTTTTTTTGCAAAACTGAATCCAGTGCTGTGATCTTTGGAGACTCCATTGCCCAGCACATCTGCATCTAATCACATAAAGCTAAGGTGCACACTGTTTTCCTGGTACCCACACATCTCCTGT
Organism: Sinocyclocheilus anshuiensis; assembly: GCF_001515605.1. NCBI lineage: Eukaryota > Metazoa > Chordata > Actinopteri > Cypriniformes > Cyprinidae > Sinocyclocheilus > Sinocyclocheilus anshuiensis. The sequence goes on from NW_015536486.1 coordinate 181,797, forward strand.
ACAGGTACCTTGATCATGAACGGTATTGAGAGCTCTTGTACTGCACTTGGGGTTGAACGAAATCAGGCTGCAGCAGTCAGAGATGCTGAAGAGAGACTGGCTTCTTGATTGTAATATCTGAAATATGCATTTTCTATAAAGCTTTGAACTAATGTTTTGCAAAAGATGCTATACAAATAAACATGAATTGAAGTAAATTACTGTTAGCATAAAAGCTGATGCGACCTGCTCCATGTCAAATAAAAAACACTTAAAGTAGGACACCAGACATCCCCCTCTCCGAGTGTTCTGGGAGTCTACCGCATATTGATAGCAGCTCCCCGACACCCGCAAATTATATATAATATTCTAGAACCTGGCCATTTTTTGGTCAGAAAAAGGGCTAGCGAGCACATGAACGTGTGCGAAAGAAAGAGGTCAACTAGTGACAGACAATGCGAGAGAGTGGCAGAGAGAACACTCTGATTGGTCTCATTTTGTGCTATGTGGACCAGTCAGATTTTCTTTCTGTGGGCAGGCTTTACAGTCCACCATTCTCTCTCTTTCATTTTGTCCATTCAGCCAAAAATAATTGGCTACAGGACATGCTGTCCTGTAGCCACAGCATGTAATTTGGCATGGCAGTCCACTCCAGAATCTGTCCAATGATTTTTACACTGTTTACTATCAGATCCTCCTGTCAACCTTCATGGCAAAGGGCATTTTTAGGAACCACATTTCAAAGATTCAAGTCTTACCTCCTCTCAGGTAGGTGCTTCAGGGTGTCTTGGAGGGGTGAGGTGTCCAAGTCGCAACATCTAGCTACAGGGGTGCCTCAAGGCTCAGTGCTTGGACCTCTTATCTTCTCCATCTGCACATCATCACTAAGATCTGTCATTCAGAAACATAGCTTTTTCTATCACTGCTATGCTAATGATACTCAACTCTACCTCTCATTCCAGCTTGATGTGACCATAGCTTCTTGTTGGATGAAGGACCATCACTTTCAACTTAACCCAGCCAAGACAGAATTGCTTGTGATTTTGGCCAACCCAACGTTTCATCACAACTTCACCATACATTATAACTCATTCCAAGACAGCCAGGAACCTTGGAGTTGTGATTAATGATCAGTTGAACTTAACAGACCACACTGCTAGAACTGCCTGATGCAGCAGATTTGCCTTAATACAACATTAGGAAGATCAGGCCCTTCCTGTCAGAACATGCTACACAACTCCTTGTTCAAGCTCTTGTTCTATCTAGGCTGGACTATTCTCTCTGGACAGGTCTTCCAGCCAATTCTATCAAACCTCTGCAACTAATCCAGAATGCGGCAATGAGAGAGGTCTTTAATGAGCCAAAGAGAGTGCACATCACATGTCTGTTCATCACTTTGCACTGGTTGCCAATAGCCAGTCGCATCAAATTCAAGGCACAAATGTTTGCCTACAGAACAACCACTGGCTTTGCACCCCATACCTAAACTCACTACTTCAGACTTACAGTGGGTACGGAAAGTATTCAGACCCCCTTCAATTTTTCACTCTTTGTTATATTGCAGCCATTATGTGATATTTCAGTTTTTCTTTTTTAATAAATCTGCAAAAATGTCAACGATTCTGTGTTTTTCTGTCAATATGGGGTGCTGTGTGTACATTAATGAGGAAAAAAAATTAACTTAAATGATTTTAGCAAATGGCTGCAATATAACAAACAGTGAAAAATTGAAGGGGGTCTTAATACTTTCCGTACCCACTGTATGTGCCCTCCGGAGGCTTGCGTTCTGCATATAAACGGTGCATTGTTAAAGATGTAGGAAAGTATTTTTTCATGTCATGGCTACACACTTGGGTGTGCCTTGTATTACAGTTATCCTTGTAAATATTTTTTTTACGGGCCAGAAGGGCGTGTTTAGGCGTGTCTGTGCTTTTAATTACCTTTGTTTAAAAAAAAAAAAATTCAATCAACTATCATAAACTATATATCATTTGAAAGATAAAACACTCAAGATCCATGTTCTGAACTTGTTTTTTAAATCAATACACCAGAGAGGAAAGGGTTAACATAAATGCTGAAGGACCGGCCATTTAAACGTACAAAGTGAACGGCAGTCCTTACGTTTCATTGCCTATAGTTCTGGTCAGCTCTGACTATTCCAAGAGACACCAGCACACATTTCAAGGTAAGGGTCCACTCTTCAAAATGCATCCCACTTTTTAATCCAAAACAATGAAAAAATAGGGGGGGAAACGAAAGATCCTCCTTTGTTTACATGAGCGATTCGAGTTATAGCTGTCGATAATGTTCATTTTCAAAGAAATATCGATTCTAATTCGTATTCCAGCGTTGAAGGAGAAGGAGCCAGTCAGTCCCTGCTGTGTCCCCTAGCACCTCACAGAAAAGATGGCATAATGTGGATGAGGATGACATTGGGCCTCCCAAGCCTGTGTTTAGGCCTGCTCGTGAACTTGGGCCACAGTTGGTGACAACTGCATCATACACAGCACTGCAGTTGTTTCAGCTTTTCTTTTCTTCATCTGTGCTGCAAACCATCATTCAGCACACAAATGCCTATGGATCCAAAAATCAGCAGGGAAGAGACAAGCCATGGCAAAACATCTCTGTAGAAGACTTGAAGTCTTACCTGGCACTTGTTGTGTACATGGGTCTTGTGAAGGTCTCTGCTGTGACTGATTATTGGAGAAGGTCTCAAATCTATAGTGTTCCCCTTCCTGCTAAGATCATGTCCTGTAGGAAGTTTCTGAACATCACAAACACTCTTCATCTTAACGATCCTCAGGATGATGAAGAAAATGAAAAGAAGAAGGGAACAGCAGCCTATGACCGCTTGGGGAAGATCAAGCCTCTCTATGACAACATGAGGGATGCCTGCAGAACATTTTTTCATCCAAATCAGAACATCTCCATAGATGAGAGGATGGTGGCATCAAAGGTGAGGTCTGGACTCAAGCAATACATGAAGAACAAACCCATTAAATGAGGCTACAAGCTTTTTGTCTTGGCAGACTCACTAAGTGGTTACACCTGTGAGTTCTTTGTGTATAAGGGTAAGTCCATGCCATCTCAGAATGGGCTGAGCTATGAGTCTGTCATGTCACTCATAGATGAAAAGATGTTGGGCACTGGTTACAAGCTGTACGTTGACAACTTTTACACCAGTCCCATGCTTTTCAGAGACCTCCTCTCTAAGAGGATTTGGGCATGAAGCACCATTCGTCCAAACAGGATCGGTTTCCCAAAGACAACCACCAACAGACTGCCGCGGAATGCTCCACGAGGGTCCATGCGATGGCTCAGAGAGGATGAGCTGCTGTTTGTGGAATGGAAAGACACCCGGGAAGTACTGATGTGTTCTACATTCCACAAAGCATATGAAGGTGACACAGTGCAAAGGAGGGTGAAGGACAATGATGGGCAGTGGTCTCAAATGCATGTGCCTATTCCAGGTGCTGTGCTGGACTACAACAGGTTCATGGGAGGAGTGGACCTGTCCGATGCCCTCATTGGATACTACAAAGTGCTCCACAAGACACGGAAGTGGTATAGGACCTTCTTTTACCACTTTGTAGACATTGCTGTTGTCAATGCCTTCATTTTGCATCAGCATCTGGCCAGAGCAATAAAGGAAAGACCCCTGACCCAGAAAGCATTTAGGGAAACACTTGTTCTGGAACTTGCAGGGTTGGAATCAGGCACAGCTGCTCCTCAGGCTTCAAAAGTCGATTGCCACAATCCGAAGCACGTCACAGATGACAGCACTGCTGGACGGCGAAAGTGCAAGCTTTGCCATCAGAAGACACCAGTCATGTGTGCAACCTGTGAGGTGCGTTTTTTTACCAAAACGGGACTGTTACAATGACTAGTGTAACGGAGGCCAGCGGTAGGTGCTGTGCAGGTAAACCTCACTCCCCTGATCTCAAGAGACGCACTAGCGACTGACACTAGTGGCTGCAGTCTTTAGCCTCCTTGTTAGTGCATCCGCCTCCCATGCCGGAGACCCGGGTTCGAGACCCACTCGGAACAAGAACGAGGTGTGGCGGTGAGGACCCGGGAGAGAGGGGTTACACTGGCATGAGCAGGGTGGGAAATATTAATTAATGTGTTTTTTTTTTATCATGCGTTAACTGTTTTTTAGTTTACATGTTACATTGTTCAAAAAGTTAAAATCTAATAGTTGTTCCAGAAATGTTTCCAAGTTTAGGTGGATACATCAGACCCTGAAAAATAGTTCGGAGGAGGGAGATGAAGGGAGGGAAGCCATTGCTGGCGTGAGACTGTAACAGCGAGGGATGCATGACCAGTAAGTTTTGATCCTGATTCTTTCTGTTATAGGGAGCTTTTGTGTTCCATCTAATGCACACATTAGAAAACAAGATTTCCTAGGCTTGAAACCCATAGCTTTGATTTATTCTAATTTCCTAATTCTAATTTATTCAAATTTTCTTTGTTCTGCTTACACACTTTTTGCTCTCTCTTTTTCCCTCTTATCTGCAGTGGGTGTCTTCTGAGTCGGCGCAGTTGAAGCAAGTGTGACAGGCTGGCATGAGGCAGTATAGGTTAGTTTTCACACACACACACACACACACACACACACACACACACACACACACACACACACACACACACACACACACACACACACACACACACACACACACACACACACACACACACACACACACACACACACACACACACACACACACACACGTATACACAGTGTTGCAAATTTGATTTGTTCTGCTTCCACACTTTCCCACTTTCTTGTCTTTCAGTGGCTTTGTTTTCCAGTCGGTTAGAGGACAAACCTTCTTAGTGACTGCCTTGAGTGTCTTCTTATACTTTGTAAAAGTTGCTTTAGTTTTTCAGTAACTGGATAATTATCATAATTAGCAGTTTACTGTTTTAGACTTATTTGAATGAAAAACTGTTACAGTTACAAATGTTGTAAAAAAAATTTTTGTTTTGTTTGTTCATTAGTTCTAAAATGATCACTGATCAAATCTGTTGTTGTTTCACTGTTTTTGTTATTAGAATTGTTAAAAATAAAGACTAGTTAGAATGTTCAAATGTTGTTCTGAAATTTTTTTCTTGTGTGGTTTCGTGGACAGAGCAGTTCTGAATTGATATACATATACATAGTATATGGACTATGTAGTGTCATTTAAAGTCTCTAAATAGCCATTTTGAAAGGATTCCTAAACTTTTCTTGAAATAAAAGCTTACAGAAACTACAGTTTTGAAAATACCATAAAGATGTCATTTCTGTACACTTTTACTTAAAAAAAGCTTTTATTTCAGCATTTATTTCAAGAAAAGTCTAGGCGTCCTTTCAAAAATGCTATTTGGAGACTCCAAATGGACACCTGGTCACTAAATGAGTCAACACTACAAATGTTATTCTGAATGTTTCTTGTGTGTTATGGTGGGCAAAGCAGTTCTGAATTGATATACATATATGCATTTTGTAGTTTTGACTCATTTGGTTACCAGGTGTCCATTTGGAGTCTCCAAGTGGCCTTTTTGAAAGGAGGCCTAGACCTTTTTTTTTTAGGAAAAAAGCTAACAGAATCTACATTTTTGGGAGTATCATCCTCAAATTTGAATCAAACATGGTCAGAGATTCAGCTTTACCTTTGTGGTGTTTTCAGGCCTTTGAAATAAAAGTTTCATCCATTTTTCCCTTGGTGAAGTTCATTCAAATAAATCGTAAGTCACTTTCAAGTATATTTTACCATGTTTTACTCTGTTACTCTTTTGAGTTATTATGACTCTTGGGTAACAAAGTTTCAAGTGTCTAGTTTCAAACAAGACCAGATTTGTGAATATAGACCACAGGGTTCAAGAGCTACAGACATTTTTATTTGGGTATGTCGTTTTTCAGAAAATGCTTAAAAATAGGGGCGCAGGTTCAGAATCTACCATGTAAACAGATTTTTGATTACCTTAATCTGGCTAAAGATCGAATTAAGACATGTGGAGTATTCCTATTTTAGTTGCGCAGTATAGACATGTACACACCTTAATCACAGTATTACCATAGTGTAGGACCTTTCGCCGCATTTTGCGACTTGCAGTGGTCAACCGTTTGACGGCAAACAAAAGAGCATGAATTTTTATCTGCCGTCGTCTGTTTGCACGTATAGCATGACAAATAATTAACTGCACTTGAAGCTTTCGTAAAATTAAAAAAGAAAAAAAATATATGGTACCATAACGAAGACGAACTTGTATGTTGATATGTGAAATTCTGGAGGGGACGTCGGATGGCGTCGCGTGGGGACGTAATGACGTGTGCCTTTAATCGCTCTATGCACTATAACATGTAAAACGGGAACATGAAAGGAATATTCTAAAAGCAACTCATGTAAACACCTTAATCGTAATATTGTCTTATTCAGAATAAGGTAAATAATTAGATTACTGATGTCCATGTAAACGTAATCAATGATGGGCGGGGAAAGTAGAATGATAGAAGCGATAATGCACCAATGTCAACAAAGAATTATGAGTTTCACAAAAGAGCATGGGACACGATAAAGGGGAAGGTAACATGACTTTTTATGGAAAATTATGGAATTTTTCCAAGTGAAATTTTGAATTACTTTTGGTACAATAAACAATACTAAGTAATTTGTCTTCTTATGAAGCCGACAAAAGCAATGATATCATGTGTGAGAAGGAATACGCCATTTTAGCCAAGTACTATAATACAACAAAGGATAAGGTAAGGGTTGGATTTGTAGACATGCCAGTTTGCAATGATGCCAAAGCTGAAAACATATTCAACGGCATTTTACGATTTGTTGCTTGTGATACCTCCCTGAATTGAGTTTTTGCAGGGTGGGATATCTGGGACACTCATATGATATTCTTCAAAAATATCACTCATTTCTGAAGAGCTGCACATTTTAATAAGGATCAAATGAGTTCAGCTTTGAGAATGAAAACCAACCTGTTTGTTCCTCAGTATCTTCATGTTTGACTCTGAATGTTTCTTCAATCCTCACGTCTTCACTCTCCTCTTTAATAAACTCCATCTTTATAATAGTGCGTCTCTCAGTCGCTTCAGCAGG